>NC_051452.1:12335540-12338656 GCF_001649575.2 Kryptolebias marmoratus | reverse complement strand
CCGCACCCCCACCCTACCACACCTTTCATTGAGTCCCTGAAAGAGAGTACCTAGTGTACTTCTCTTGAGAAGAGCTTGTTTTTCTGTAAAGAGGCAGAAAAACAAAGCTAAATAAACTTAAAACTCTGAAAAAAGGAGAGGAGATAGACTTTTCAGGAAAATCTGATAAAATAGAATCAAGAAGAAATTGCTGACTAAATTAACTCATCCTTTTTCATATAACAGAAAGGACTTCATTACCTTTTACTGTTAAGGCAGCTGTGAGTAATGTGATAATCATGTTAGCTTCAAGTGACAATGCAAAACAATTGAAATCAGTATTTTTTAATAAATAAAACAAAAGGCTAAAGAATGGAGATGTTCTGCTTGAAGCTGATGGCTCGACAGCATGGATCTTTCAAAGCAAGATGTTTTAATGCCTTGCTTCCCCAGGGAAAAAATAATGTGACTCTGCAAATGAAGATTCATCATGTCACACGCGTATCAGCAATGTATTGGCTAGTTTTGAATTCAGGGCGGGGTTATCAAACTGTAACAAACAGGAACAATCCATCTAAACACTGTGGGGTTTTTTGAGAGAAAGTGGTATGTGAAAAGGTCTTCTCCAAAGCTGGAGAGGTAATAACAAAGAAGATGAACAGACTGAACTCAACTGAAATTATTCTGTTTTTAAATAAATTTAAAAAATAAAAAAATATTCAGAGGCCTCAACCTCAGAAATTAGGGAGTTTCTTTGATCAGTAAAACAAAAAAGAGTTGAGTCGAAAGGCAAAAATCTCGATTTACTGGTCCAACTACATTCCAACCCTCACCTATAGTCATGAGGTTTGGATCATGACCGAAAGAACAAGATTCATGATACAAGTAGCTAAAATGAACTTCCTTCCTAGTGTGGCCGGGCTCAGCTTTAGAGCTAAGGTGAGGAGGTCCATCCTCCGGGGGGAGATCAGAGTAGAGCCACTGCTCCTTCATATTGAAAGGAGTCAGTTGAGATGATTTGGGTTGACCAGGATGTCTCCTGGACACCTCCCTTTGGAGGTTTTTTGGGCATGTCCTATTGGGGAGAGACCTTGGGGCAGACCCAGAACTCCCTGGAGGGATTATGTATTCTCTCTGTCCTGGGAACAATTTAGGATCCCCCAGGAGGAGCTGGAGAGTGTGGCTGGGGAGAGGGATGTTTGGGTTTCTTTCCTGGATCTGTTGCCTCTGCAACCCGACCACAGATAAGTGGGAGAAGATAGATGGATAAAAATCTTTGAATCCCCCAAATCCCATTCTTTTTTTCTTTTACCTGTTCCCTTTTCAGGGGTCACTGCAATGAGTCATCCTCCTCCATCTAACGCTGTCTTCTGCGTCCTCTGTCCTCACTTCAACTACCTCCATGTCCTCTCCAACTGCATCCATATATCTCCCTTTTTTGTCTTTTTCCTGGCAGCTGCATCTCTAACATCCTTCTACCAATATACCCACCGCCCCTTCTCTGTACATGTCCAAACCATCTCAGTCTGGCCTATCTAAATTTATTTTCCAGTTGTTCAAGCAGTGCTGTACCTCTGATGACCTAATTCCTAATCCTATCCATCCTTGTCACTCCCAAGGAGAACCTCAACAGCATCATTTCTGCCAATTCAAGTTCTTTTTTTTTTGGCAGTGCCACTATCTCCAAACTGTAAACCTTTTCTTTGACCTTTGCTGCCACCCTTTGTCACAAATCACTCCTCAAACTTTTCTCCATCCGCTTCTTCATCTCTTTACCACACTCCCTGTTTTCCTGGACCCTAAGTACTTGAAGTCCTGCACCTTTGTGACCTCTGCTCTTTGTAGCCTCACTGTTCCTCCTCCCTCCCTCTCATTCACACACATGTACTCTGTCTTGATACGGCTGACTTTCATCCCTCCTCTTTCAAGTGCAAAAAAAAACAAAAAAACAACAACAAAAAACCCAAAACAAAATACATCCCTATTCATTATTATAATTATGTAATAAATAGGGGTATCAAACTAAGGGGTGTACTTGTTTCTAGATAAAGGCAGGCAGTTTCAGCATTAACAGTATATGTTTAGTTTGTGTAATACATATGGCAATGTGTTTACATGTTGGAAAATTGTTCAATTCCCCCCAAATTACTTAATCTTTGATTTGTTTATTCAACAAACTGTAAGAAAATGCCATCATTTACTTAAATATGATTCAGATGTTTAAAAAACGTTTACTTTTACGTCATTTTTTTAACCTAAAAATATCTACAATGATTTTTTTTTCGTCATTTTTTAACATATAAATATCTACAATGATTTTTTTTTTCTTTTTTATCTCAGACCAGACACTCTTATCTAGACCAAACTAATTAAAGCTAATTAAAACCGCCATGTTGACTGGTCAGTGTCCGGATGTTGTTCTCACGGTAATTATGGACACATTATCTTCCAATATATCAGTCTACAGTGTATCACCCGAATATCCACTCAAGGACCAAGGACCAGTTTTAATACTTAACACAATATTTTCATATTTTCTATATGCTGCTTTATTGAGAGTCTAAAAGTGTGTCAAACAGCTCAGGAAAAGATTCTGAATTATAATAAAAACCGAAAACTCATTAAATAGATATCAGATATGGTGTTTAAAGAACATGTCTTTATTGTGAGCTGATTAGCTAGTGATGGGACATCTGAAGCCAGGCACCTGCCAGAGTATGACATTCTTTTCTGAGTTTAAAATTATTTCATTCATGTCTTATAGCTATCAGTATATTATTGTGTCATTGTAATTATTTGTGCTTTATATTCATGCATCTTACAGGTTCCAGGAAGCAGGTGTTGGATGGGGCTGTGGTCAATCTGGTGGTCAATGTGGTTGTAAAGGATTCACAACCAGGGGTGGAAATTAGCACCCGCCACCGGTGAATTTGATCAACACACACGCCACTGTGGCGGGTTGGCAATTTAAACAGAAAAGGTGTTATTTGTCCTCTTGACATATAGGGGGCAGTAATGTGCTCAAGTTGCTGCTGTTACGTCGAGCCCCGTTCCCCCATCAGATACGGTTCCCCCTGCGTCTCCGTAAATAATGACTTATCTATTAACAGAATTGTTTAGAGGGGAAAATATTTCTC
>NC_051452.1:12328594-12334758 GCF_001649575.2 Kryptolebias marmoratus | reverse complement strand
AGAGGTGTTGTTCAGCTTGTAGGGCACCACAACTGCTTCCACCCACCTCCATCATCATCATCATCATATGAAATAACTTTTTGTCACAACAAAAAATAGTGGCTGGTAAAATATTTGAGTGGCTGGTTAAAACTTTTGTCCACCAGCCACTATGGCTGGTGGACAAAATGTTTAATTTCCACCCCTGTTCACAACCCTTTTCAGTAGTGGAGGATGAGGGGTTCAGGAAGCTCATTAATTTGCTGGATTCCACCTATGTTCTCCCTACTAGAAAGGTTTATACGTGTAAACAACAACAGTTAATATGCTGATTGCAAATAATTTCAGTAATTTAAATGAATAACTTTTCCTCTCATTTTAGGCATTAAAGAAAGTGGTGGAAGAGAAATACAACAAAATGAAAGAAAAAGCCAAAGAGGACATCGAAAAGGTGTCTGCTGTCAGCAGATATGTGGACATCCATAAATATGGAGGCATACCTGGCCAAAACATGCCACTTCATTGATGCTGATGACAAACTGGGCACTGTGTTGATTGGAGTTCTTAGTTTGTTCTTTAAATAGTTTTCTTACTTTTGTGATTAAAAACATTGATTTGAATCTCAATTTTGAGGCTGTTCTGTAAATAGTTTTAAAATAAACAATACATACAACTTCTGATCAATCCATATCAATTTCAGACTTAAAATAAGTACAGCTTTAATCCCCACTGGTTAAACAACACCAACTTCCAGGTTATGTCACACCCACTTCCGGGTTAGGCCCTATCCACTTCCGGATAAAGATAATTTAGATGGTTGAACAGATACAGATACAGATATGGATAGTGGTGTACTTGCTCATCCCTACTAATAAGGTGAACTGCCTGGTGACAGATGCTGCATCTAATATGATTGAATAAGCTACGGCATTAAAAATCAGGCACTTGATCTGAATTGCTCATGAAAACTGACTGAAAGCCGTTGGAAGAGTGAAATTCTGTGTGTAACTTAATATCAAGGATCAGAACCAGAAGTCACAGAAAAAGATCATTTCATTTGAATTTTGTTTTTTAGGAAGCAAATCAAGCACTAAGTATACAGTGTCTGCCCTAAACAGCACTCCACTACCAAGACACTAAAGTACCAGATATTTTTATTGTCAAATAAAGCAATGACATAAAAGAAAGCACAACCACAACTGACAGTCAATATACGTATTAGCAGGATTAATTTGAATACAAATTATTCAGTACTACAAAGAGATGACAGTTTAAAAGGGTTCAATAGACCCTACTGTTACTAGATGTGGGTTTGACAAAAACTTCATTGTGACAATATTGCATACACTGACTGCTATGTTCTAGTACTTTTGGATGTATGATTTCTTTGAGGGACAACGCTGTCACAGTTTCAGTTCAACAGCATATGTCACTAGTGAGCAATGAATGAAGCACCAAGTAATGAACCTTTGAGCAAAGCAATGGGCTGGAAAGCGTCATTGCTTCATGAGGCTTCATTTTGCCATCACTACAATATGCAGCTTCAGCCTAGATAAACATTAATTTATAACCCTCTGATGGCCACTAACACTCTTTCTACCTGTACTAAATCCCATGGTGTACAGAGCAGAGGATTCAGTAGTTTTCAACATCACAGAGCAGCACTGCAGGCACCAACTATAAAACTATCTGGTAATCCTGTTTAGATAACACAGGGTGCACAAACATTGTACCAAGGTGAACAAAGATATTTCATGTTGGCGGTTCAGTGTTTTGGCTTGTTAATGCTCATCTTTGGTGAGCGTGTGTTTGTGTGGGTGTGGAGATGTGTGCACGTGTATTTGTCTGTTCACAAAATGCCTCTTAAACCACTGGGCAGATTTTAATGACAATTTCAGAAAGTAATGATTGGATTTACATCTACAGCTGATTAACTTTTAAAGTCAACCCTGTTCAAGATAGCTGCCAGAGCTAACTAACATTAAACAAAAAATGGCTATAACTCAGCTAATTTTATAGATGTTAGGCTAAATGTTTGTATGGCAGTAACTGAGAGTCATTCCAAACAGTCTGAGCACTAACTGATTGCTCAAGGTCAATTTTTAAAATTTTCCCAATAACTATTAGAGTCAATACAAGCTGTCTGTTAGTTAAATGTATCATGAACCACAGACAGATTTTAACAAAACTCTCAGAAAGTAATCACTGAATGTACAAATGCAGAAAAACATTCTTTGTACCCTTTCATTAAAAAAAAAAAACCTCACAAAGGTCATTGAAATAACTTGAAACTGCTAAAAGTCAGAAGAAAAGATTTACTGAAAACCAACTAAATAAAAATCAGCAAACCTAAATTGTGCTGCCAGACAAAACTTCTGATGCTCTACAATGTGAAATTTTACTGTGCTCACACTGATTTTGTTAAATAAATAAATAAACTCTTTTAGGCTTCAGGTTTCATTAAAGAAGAAAAAAACTCTCAACCTGAGCTATATTTAGGAACAGCTGCTAGAGATGTCCAAATCTGTTTTTTAGATTGATCATTAGTAAGCAGAGGTCCAACAGCCCCAAACACAGCAATGTGGCCTCAAAATGAAGTTACTTTATCGTGAGCTGAAAATATTACAAAAGTCTAGGTCAAACAACAGCAACAAACAGAAACATGAATTGAAGTACACTACACTGAGTGCACCATTTTTAAGCAAATTGTAGTTTTGACCATCTCTTCATTTTTATTAATATTTTCCAACTCCACGCTGTATAAACTTGAATGCTTATTGAATATAAACATATCAGCTGATGTGTATTTGTTTAATGAGGTAGGGTGAGGCCTAAGGAGATCAACACCCTATATCAAGGTATGCATAATTATTAGGTAGCTTCTTTTCCTCAGGCAAAATGGGCCAAAAAAAGAGATTTAAGTGACTCTGAAAAGTCCCAAATTGTAAAAAGTCTACATTCATGTGACAAAAGTGGCCCATCAGTGAGTCAGGCTAACAAGGACCCTAATGAGCCTCTGTTGTTAGGAGAGTGAGGGCAATATGCATGTGAATCCATTTTACAGATCATCTCAGCTTTAAAAGCTCAAACTCCACTCTTTGTTTTTGAATTGAGACACTTCCTCCTATGAGCCCGGTTACATCTTCAACTACAGAATGGAAGTCCAGCTGTTTTTGTTTTTAACCCTGTTTTGAATGTTGTGAGGATTTTAAGACATGAACATCAAAGTCTAACATTAAAATTCTTTGATCAATTAATATTTTCCACTTTTTCACTGGTAGTCATTAATGATCAAGCTGTTTTAAGTTTCACAGATGCAGAAGGCATTTTAATTCTCTTCATCATCCTCTTTATCATCAGGCAGTGTTCCAGGAGGTTTCAGGCAGGAGGAAATCTAGTGATGCTGCGTAGGATTACGGGCCGGATTTGGACCCTTCTCTGCCACATTTAGAAAAAGCAGCAAGCAGCTGGCGAGTCTGCTTGCTGCTATGACTATGACTATGACTATGGTGTTAGTAGCTGAGCTCAACCTCATCATTCTTCTCTATGTTCTATGTGTGTGTGTGTGTGTGTGTGTGCGTGCACACACGTGTGTGTCACCAACTTTGCTTAAACTGGTAGCCCATATAGGGACCAAAGCTTAGACCTATTGTAGTAGAATTTCATTTTTGGGGTGAAGTTGAGGATTGAGGTTTGGAATTGGGTTTGCCAACACAAATAAAAAGAGGTTTGACACACTTTATGTTGAATATCTTTTGAAAAACATTTTAGAATCATTTTCCGTCCTCCCCCTGACAGAACATCTCAGTTAATTACAACACCGAAGGATTTGGGATTTTTTTTCTGTGTTCTTTGTTTATGAGTCTATGAACTTTATTTAGGAAAAAAGTGGGAAAATAAATACAGAATCACACAGAACCAGTCTATTCCTCACATCTGTATTTAGTCCTCTCCCCATTCCTCTGATAGTTCTCCTTCTACTCAGGTTCATCTCCTGTAACTTTTCATATTTTATTTGGACTTGGCTTTTCTTTTGAAATTTCACGTTGGATTTTTGCCCACTATTTTTTTCTGATTTATTACCATTTCTCTCTCTCTCTCTTTTCTTCCTTTTCTGCTATTGTTTCTTCTGTCTTATTGTTTACATGATTGAAATAAACTAGTGCATTACAAAAAATTTTGAAATATTTTTAATCCACTAAACAATAAGACAAATGTGAAAAAATGACAAACATCCTAAAACATAGAAATAAGAAAAATAAAAAAATATTGTTGGGAAAAACAGATTTCATAATTTCTTAAAACAGTGGAAGTGCACATTGTTAATTTAATTTATTAGTGTTTATTTGATACAGTAGCCTAAATAGTTTGTTTAGTTATTTTTAATGAAAGTTAAACAAGAAGATATTGAGGAAAATGTCACGTTCAAGGCAATTTATTGTTCTTTAAGTGCAATAAATGCAAACTACAAAATCAATGGAGAATCATTTTCAATGACTGATTATATTATTGATTATGAATATGAGTTTTGCTGTAATGAAGCAGTCCTAGATCACACGTGAAAAACATGTTTAACGTATGTGGATTTTCTGTAAGGGTTGTCACAACATTCTTCTCACAATCCCTCATCAAGTCCAAATGTCATTCAGACTTCATACACTTTTCCCAGTGTAAAATTCAAGCTCTTTTCAAGCATTTTCAAGGTCAATTTTCAAACATTTCCAGCACCAGACTTTGGAGATAAAATAATATGTTTCAACTCAAGAAGACAATTTCAATTCACAATCATACAAAATTATTAATTTCTGTTATTTATAGTGTCTTGTGATAGTATTCTATATAGCAGGGACGAAGTAAACTAAAATACAACAAAATTTTATGTTTTGAAATGTCTCTCACAAACACCCTCTACACCTGGCTGGTCAGAGAACGAACACTAATTTAACAAAAAATCCTCCATATTCAATTGACTGAGCAACACAAACTATAAAATTAAGATTTTTAATATAACTTTTTGAGTTGTCTTTATTATAAAGAAAGGGCCAGTCAACTCCACCTGCTGCGGAGACTGAGGTCCTTCGGTGTAGGACTCTGTTAAAGACCTTCTATGACACGGTGGTTGCATCTGCCTTCTTCTATGGAGTGGTCTGCTGGGGGACAGGATGTAGTGAAAGGGATAGAAACAGAATCGACAAACTAGTATGGAGGTCAAATTCTGTACTGGGGTGCCCTCTGGAGCCTGTGGTAGTGATGGGTGAGAGGAGGATGTTAGCAAAGCTGACAGCCATCATGGACAACCCCCGCCACCCTCTGCATGAAACTGTGGGAAGGATGAGTAGCTCCTTCAGCCAGAGACTCAAACATCCTCACTGCAGGACGAAGCGCTTCCGTAGATCGCTCATCCCAACCGCAGTTAGGCTGTATAACACAGCATGATGTTATGAGTCACTTGGACACTACACCTCCACTGCCATGACTTTGCGCACACCCTCATATATATTTCATTTATTTTATTTTTACCGTACTGTACTGTTATCTGTATATATAGTGTTCATTGATGTATATGTGTGTAGATGTATATTTGGTTAATGCATAGGCGCCGGAACCACTGGGGCCAGGGGGCCATTGGCCCCCCCACTTTCCAGCCCTGCCAGTGCGCTGCGTGTTCCCACCAGACGGCTGTAGAGACTGCATGCGACTCTCATAGACTGTGACTAACGTGTCTCTGTGTTTATATAGAGACAGAAGCACAAATAAAACCTACAGCATTGAGATCTGGACCAAATTCTTAAAGCTCCAGTCCAGGGTCATAACAGTCACCAAAATGTTTATGCAGATGCGATAGCGTGGAGTTGGGGTTGGGATCATTAACACATGAATAAAGGCTCTGGCTCTGATACGTCAGTGTCTGGAACAATTCTGTCAAAAATGACATTGGAATTCTGTATTTTATTGCCACATCTGGTCTAAATGCAGTATTTATAGCATCTGTGGCGACATTTTCTTTCCAATGCACCATTGGGATGAAAAGAAAGAGACAGAAAAAAGAATGTTTTCGGCTCATATTCGTTAACGGCTCCTCCAGTCAGACCAAATGCTCCACTTCGCCCAGAGAGCGGATCATTTTTGCTGTTAGGTCAAAAAAATAATGGTGCAATATATACATTTTTTTCTCTCTTTGGTCG
>NC_051452.1:12324136-12328153 GCF_001649575.2 Kryptolebias marmoratus | reverse complement strand
TGTTCCAAGTCTGACAAAGTTTATGTTGTTTTAATACCGAATGCTCTTAATTAGTTCCGCTGCACAAGCGTTTGTATTTTCCTGTTGCTCAGATGTTGGATTATTCCATCTATGCCCGTGCGCATGTTATTTACCTGTGTTTACTTTTATTGTGGTCATTTATAAAGCTGTTGGTTGGTTTAACTAATTATCATTAATCATAATAATATATTGGAACAAAAAGTCATAGCTGAAAAAGCATTTCATTATTCAATTTTTATTGATGTTAGACGATGATTCGATGCATGTAAAATTAATAAGGTGACGAAACACTCCGGTGGCCCCCCCACCTAGAAAATGAATCCGGCGCCACTGGGTGAATGTATATGGGTGTATATGTATGTATGTGTGTATATATACACATGTGTATATGTACATGTGTAGATGTGCATTGCTATATATTGTAGGTGCGTAGTGTTTTTTTTTCATCTCAACCTTTCCTGTACTGAGCTGCAGTAACGTGCAAATTTCCCCATTGTGGGATCAATAAATCTAATCTTATCTTATCTTATCTTATCTTATCAAACTGTGCGGTTAAAAATATCAAGCACTTTCAAGGACTTTATACAGAAATCAAGCACTTTCCAAACCTTGAAAACACCTTGTTGAAATTCAAGCACTTTCAAGAATTTCAAGCACCTGTATGAACCCTAGTCATAACTATGGACCTAATGACTACTTTTTCTGAGCATTACAATGGACAGAAGTTGTGTATGTTTGTTAACTGCCCAGTTAACATAATAATACATTATTATGTTAACTGGGCAGTCTTTTAATAGCAGGTTCTTCAGCTATCTGCCTCCAGGTATGTGCAAGTTTCTGCAGGTGACATTGCAGGTTTAACTTCTGGTTAGTATTGTTTGTGAAAGGGAGCACGGACAGTTCTAAATGAAGACCAATATACACTCTGGAGGCCAGCCAGAAGAGAATTTGTAAATAGGAATAATCCACTGAACCTCTTAGATGAAATAACATTTCAAGACCACTTCCGTATGTACAAAGAAAATGCACTGGAAATAATTACTTTGCTTGAGCTTAGACTTTTCTCTCTTAGTCAAAGAGGAAGGCCTGGACCCAGTCTTATCGAAGTTCCTATCACTTTGAGATTATTGGCATCTGGCATATGGAATCTTTTATCGTGAAACTGGTGATTTGTGTGGTGCCAGTGAAGCAACTGTGTGTAGAAAAGTCCCCAGAGTCTGTAGTGCCATTTGTGAACTGAGAAGCTTGTACATGAAATTCCCTGATGCTGCTGAGCAAGCTATCTATTAAGTGTGGTTCTATGAATGCAGGCACTTTCCAGGAGTGATTAGCTGTGCAGATGGATGTCATGTTGCCATCAAGTGTCCATTAACTCATCAAGAGTACAGGAATCGTAAGAACTGGTTTTCCATCAATGTTCAGGATGTATGCACTCCTAATTTGGAGCTTTCAAACATTATTGCCCGTTGGAAAGATCCAACTCAAGATTCAAGGATTTCCTTAACTCCTCATTGTGTGCTCAATTTGACAGAGGGCATCATAGCGGACTACTACTTGGTGACAATAGATATGGTTAGAGTACATATTTATTCACGTCATACTTACATCCCTCAACAGCTGAGCATATTCGCACAAGAGGGATGGTTGACCATATGTTTGGAGTATGGAAAAATCAATGCCACTGTTTACAGAATTTATTTCATTTTGAGCCAAGAAGATGCTGCAAGGTGATTATTGCTACAGCTATGCTGCCCAACTACCTGAAGCAGCATGTTTGTCCAGATCAGGATGATGCAGTTGTGACGGATGCAGTATTAGGTATTAACCAACGAAGACTTGCATATAGAGCTGCTTTCACATTGCAGCACTTCAGTTAGATAAGGATGTATTTAACCATGTAAGATATTGATTATTGCTTACTTTTGCTTTAATAGTGTTTGTTGTGTAAAATATGTAAAAGTCTGCAGCAAAATTAAATGAGTAATTCAACAAAGGCTAATCTAAAATATAGTTTGTGGTGGCAATACTGTCACTCTTGCCAAAATGAGATAACACTTTTATTTTTACAATTTATTTAATTACATTGTTCAGCATAGCAGTGTAGATGTCTCATACATCTTTCTTTGAGCGGCTCTCTCTTACAATTTCATATCTAATTCAACCTGTAAAATTCTAATTTCATGTCGTGCTTTTCTTTCAGATATTTCATTTTCTGCTCATTAAATTGTAGGGCTAGTTTCTCATGAATAGACATCCTTATTGGTTTCTGCTGGAAGGTAGTGGCAGCATTTTCTCTCTGGCATGACACACCAGATGTGGAAGGTGCTGGGCATTTCTCACCTTCAGTTGTTGCACTTCTCTTGTGGTTACCTTTCCATCTGCAATGAATTCATTGCAAATTGCAGCCCAAGCAGTCTTCTTCTTATGCTCTATAGAAGCAGGCTCTTACTTTCAATGACATCATGATTTGCAACAATTTGTTAAAGCAGGGTTTCCCCCAGCGTATTATAAGCCTGGTGGGCCGCCAAGTTTTGCTGAGCCTGCTACCAGGCTAAGCTCCGCTTGTTTATTATAAATACGTCATTTTTTAAACACGTTTTGTCCCACAAAACCGCTGCATTTATCTACCTCACGCATGCGCGCCAACAGTGGCGCAATCGCGCTGTCCCGCGCAGTGTCACGTTGCGTTGTCGTGCACCTTTTTTAACTCAGGGCGGACCGCGCGCGCTCCAATCAACCATCTGCTCTCTTTTTACCGTATTTCCACTGGTTACGTAGCGCACTGCCCCCTGTCTTTTTGGAGAATACTCTGCACCGACGTAAGCGCCAAGTATGAACACCTCCACCGCGCACTCAGGTCTGCCTGCCGTTCGTGGAGCCCTGCGGGACTAATGAGCCCTGAGGTCGAGCCACCTTCAGCTACCGCTGGAGTTAGCACGGTGCTGGAGCCACAGCAATAAACATCCAATGAGCGGGTTTAACCAAAGATGGTTAGTTGAGCGGGTGGCTTTACAAGACCGAATATGGTAAGCATGTTTTGTACTTAAAATAATAATATGATGCAGGCTAATTTATCCTTGTTTAACAATCAAATTATTCTATTAAATTCAGCATTAGATGCTTTGTTTTGTTGTAATCCAACATGCAGACTGAGCCACAAAAAGCACAGTTCAGTACAGCATCTCTCTGTTTTTCAGAGTTCTCTGAGCTATGTGTTGGTGCCTTGTTTGCACTTTTTAATTTATGTTAATTTAATTTATTTGTAAATGTGACTTAAATTAGGATTCAAATTGGATTGGGTGCAATCAAATATTTATTATTTTTTATTTTAATTGTATTTTTTTTTTGTTTAAAAAAGTATTTCAAAAGTGCCTTTTTGTAAAACTGTAGTTGTGTAAATATTTGACACAAATATCTTACAATATTACATAATAAAAAGCCACATTTTCAACTTTCCTACTTTCCAACTTTAATCATTTATTTTTACTAAATTGCGGTCGGCCGGCAATCGGCCAGCGAATGGCCACCTACCACCAGGCTTAGCCTCTTTTCTGGGGGAAACCCTGGTTGAAGTATCGTTAATCATACTTCGTATACTTTTTTGAGAACGTTCTTTTAGCTGCAGTCATTGTTTGGTGTCAAAATTCACTCAAGAAATGCTGACCTCAATTCCACTCTGTTTTTTTTTTAGCAAAATTTGACCACAAGCTGTGCTCCCACTTAATCTAATGAGGAGGCAGATGTTCTAATTAGGCTTACTCTAGGACTCCATAGTCTCAGTCTATCTATCCATCCATCCATCCATCCATCCATCCATCCATCTTCTTCCGCTTATCCGGGGTCAGGTCGCGGGGGTAGCAGCCTATGCAGGGACACCCAGACTTCCCTCTCCCCAGCCACTTGGGCCAGCTCCTCCGGGGGAATCCCAAGGCGTTCCCAGGCCAGCAGAGAAACATAGTCCCTCCAACGTGTCCTGGGTCTTCCCCTGGGCCTCCT
>NC_051452.1:12321598-12323836 GCF_001649575.2 Kryptolebias marmoratus | reverse complement strand
AGACCGGTACAGTGCCCGCTTCACTGCAGACACTGCACCAATCCACCTGTTGAGCTCCCGCTCCATTTTTCCCTCATTCGTGAACAAGACCCCGAGATACTTAAACTCCTCCACTTGGGGCAGGACATCTTCCCCGACCCAGAGAAGGCACTCTACCCTTTTCCGGCTTAAGACCATGGCCTTGGATTTGGAGGCACTGATCCTCATCCCAGCCGCTTTGCACTCGGCTGCAAACCGCTCCAGCGAAAGCTGTAGATCACGGCCTGATGAAGCCAATAGGACCACATCATCTGCAAAAAGCAGAGATGCTATCCTAAGGCCACCAAAATGGATCCCCTCAACACCTTGGCTGCGCCTAGAAATTCTGTCCATAAATGTTATGAACATAATCTGTGACAAAGGGCAACCTTGGAGGAGTCCAACTCTCACCGGAAACTAGTCCGACTTACTGCCGGCAATGCGGACCAAGCTCTGGCACCGGTCATAGAGGGACCTAACAGCCCGTATCAAAGGGCCTGGTACCCCATACTCCCGGAGCACCCCCCACAAGATTCCCCAAGGGACACGGTCGAACGCCTTCTCCAAGTCCACAAAACACATGTAGACTGGTTGGGCGAACTTCCATGCACTCTCAAGGACCCTGCTGAGGGTATAGAACTGGTCCAGTGTTCCACGACCAGGACGAAAACCACACTGCTCCTTCTGAATCCGAGGTTCGACTATGTGATGGACGCTCCTCTCCAGAACCCCCGAATAGACCTTAGCAGAGAGGCTTAAGAGTGCGATCCAATCCAGATTTGATTTTTTTTTTAACTTTGAAAAAATCGGAAAAAACAGAAATAATTCATCCCAAATCCTTAAAAGATTCCATATGACAAATATCAATATTAAAAATCCATATATTCATATCCATGGTGCTTTGGACGTTTGAATCTCAGTCAAACTACAGTATTTAAGATTTCACATAAACTATTCTTTTCAATAGAATGCAGAGAATGTGTTTTATACTAAGAAAGAACCAAGAACACGAAAACAAACCTCATAGTACTACAGCTCATATGGAAAGAGTTAATCTACCCCTGCAGTGCTTTAGCGTAGCTGATGAATAGCTGATAGGATGAAAATGACTGTGTACCAGAGTAATTAGACTGCACAGGAAATTGTTTGAAGCAGCACTGCCCTCTCAGGCAACAACGCCCTTAGGAAGTCTCTAGAAAAAATAAATATTGCACTTGTGAAAATGCAGAGTGAAATTACAGAACTCAAACAGACATACATCCATATTATTGAAAAATCTTTTTAAACTGTGCTTAAACTTTGAGTGTCACTGCTGTCTTTTTTATGAAAGAAACATCTGAAAAGAAAACGTAAGTATAAAGAGGTTAACTAATAATTTTTGGGTTATTAAAATAAACACACTTTAAACAGAAAAATTTTTTAAAAAATGATAATAATTGCAAAAATGTTATGAGAACATTTTTTAAAAAGACCCTAATTCAGGAGAAAATGTAATGCTGGTTGCTAGGCAACAGCAGAAATAAGGATGCTGCAGTATTGTAGAAGCAGTAGAAGCATCTTGTGGGCATTCTGTGAAAATATTGCACTGAGACAGCATTCTAAAGGGCTGTAGTTAAAAAGAAACTAGCTGGGCTTCATGGAAGAGTGGCAGGAAAAAGACCCTCAATTTGCATTTCTCACCCGACCCCTTTCTCACCCGCCCCCTGGGGGGCGTTGTGAGGATGACGGGGGCGCTGGCAGCAATATTTTCAAAAAGGGGGCGTTGATATTCTTTTGGGGGGCGTTTGCTTGAAGGTAAAGTTTACACCAAAGATTTACAACAATATCAGTAATATTGTGGCCTAAAACATTAAAAACGGCACAGAACTGCAACTGTATCGATGGTGTTTCTCTTCGGCGCAGCTCCATGTTGCCTTCAGGAGAACGGCACATCAGATTATAAATTTTATAATTTGTCCCACATGGCAGTTACTTTGTAAACTTTGAGAAAGGAATGCTTTCTTTAGTGGTACACTCCTGATCAAAATCTTAAGACCAGTCAAAAAATTGCAAGAATTTGTATTTTGCACTTTTGGATCTTAAGAAGGTTCTAAGTAGAGCTTCACACTGTTAAAAGAAAAAATCAGCATAAGAGACAAAAACTTTTGAGCGGGGAATTAATTGAAAACTGCATTTACACTCAAACATGATTTTTTCAGCTGATCAAAAGTTTAAGATCAT
>NC_051452.1:12319196-12320772 GCF_001649575.2 Kryptolebias marmoratus | reverse complement strand
ACCACGTTCAAAGTCAGTGAGCTTTTTTGCTTTTGCCATCAGGAGGTCTTGACAGTGTAAAAACTTGACAGAAAATGACATGGAATCCAGATTTTTGCACAGCTTTTGGCTTTTAAAGACTATGGTCTTAAACTTTTGATCAGCTAAAAAACTCATGTTTGAGTGTAAATGCAGTTTGCAGAAAATTCCCCGCTCAATAGTTCTTGTCTCTTGCACTGATTTTTTTCTTTTAACATTATGAAGCTCTACTTAGAACCTTCTTAAGATCCAATAGTGCAAAATGCAAATTCTTGCAATTTTTTGACTGGTCTTAAGATTTTGATCAGGAGTGTATTACTCTTGGAATTATTTATTTTTCTTACATGGGTTAATTTCTCTGAAGGATACACCATGAGCGCATTGTTATCCCAGTGCTTTGTTGAAAATTCTAAAACCAGAGATCTACGGCTTGACAAGTGGATCACAGCAGCTGCGTCAGCCGGTGTAACACCGGATCGATGTCGGATAACACCGCTGCCACTTTTCTCTGCAACTTTATTTGTGTTGTTGTGAACTTCAAAGTCCTATCATCAGTCACAATCTTTAATTAGTCTAAGAATAATTAAAGATTTCAAGTTTCACGCATTGACTGTGAGACACGCAATTTGTGAAGTGCAAACGCTCACACGCCACTTTTTGTATTTCTCACGCTAAAAAAATACACACGCAGACAGCCTTTTTTTGAACCGGAACCAATGTGCAGTGCAATGTTTTCTGCACGGGCTGGAGCACAATAGGGGCCAAGTTAGCGAGTTTTCAGATCCGTCTGGCCATTTTTCAAAGCGACTAGCAACAAATTTAATTACTTTTTTCTGTGTTATTGGAGACTTTGGCGAATAAATGTGTGGAAGCACCAATTATTCTGCAGCGTGCCGTAAGCCCCACCCACTTCCCCAAGCACTAACAGCTGTCAATCTCACAGCAGAGAGGAGACCCACTCCACTCTGTGTCCACAGTGGCGCAAATCCACTAGCATTTTCTGTATTTACCAGCTCTAAATACCAGCTGTATTTACCAGCGCATGTGTAAATTATATGATCGATAACAGAGACACGTCACTGATCAGGGCCCCCTCCGCTCCTTCACCTCCCCTTCTGTTGTGCTTCCCTTGAGCACGCGCAGGAGCACGATAGTTTTCATTTGAATCGTGTTGTCATCTGATGACAGAGAGCTAAAGATGGAGAGGCAGAAGGATAAAGATGAAAAAAGCTTTTCAAAGTGGTTGAAAGACAGCAGGAAGTTCTGTCAGGTTTTCATTAAACTTGCGTCAAACGGAGGCCTGGAAATGTTCAGGTTACAACTATTTACTGGTCAGTATTTACAATAGAACACAGCATGATATGAAAAATAAAGGAAATTGTTTGTGTTATTTTGTTGTTCAGACAGTAATCATTTGTTGAACTCGATGGTGAATCATAAAGCAGCTAAATTACAGAAGTTGGAAGTTTAAATGTCTCCTCTGGAATATATATATATATATATATACATATATATATATATATATATATATATATATATATATATATATATATATATA
>NC_051452.1:12307546-12319144 GCF_001649575.2 Kryptolebias marmoratus | reverse complement strand
CTCTACAGAGCTGTTGTGAATAATCTGATAAGTGTGATTAGATGAAGCATCCGATCACTAACTGATATCCAACAAGGATATACTTCAAAATTAAGATTTCATGTTTTCATGTGGTTTGACTGCTGTATTTTTTAAACCTCCTGAACACAAAGTTCATGTTATTCAGCTGAGAGGATGGGGAGAAAGAATCAGGACAGACAGGAAGGAGATAGGTTGGACTAATTTTAGCTGGAAGTGTAGGAACAGCCACTTAATACCAGGTGATTCATTTAAAAATATTACTTATATTAAAAAAGTGCATTAGCAAGATGTGTAATTTATTTAAAGCTATTAAATAATACTTGTTTGACCATATGACTTAGAGAAGAACACAGAGAAGGAATGAAGGAGACAGACATGAGGTCAGTGATCAGCTGCTGAAGAGGAGAGCAGAGATGACATCAGGTAGGAATAATTCAGCTAGTGAGGCCACAAAAAACCTAGATGCCCAGGAGGGTTTGAATTTCTGCTGACCATTACTGTGTCCTTTTGGGAAAATTAGTGCAGGCAGACATGGTAAGTCAATCACCAAAGATGAGAACATGGTAAGTCAATCACCAAAGATGAGAATATGGACAAGAGAGGTGAAGATGATGATGATGATGAGGAGGAACAGAGAGGTGCAGAAGAGAGGGTTGGGGCAAGACTTTACTCCGAAGATCCATCTGAATGGCCTTCACCACAGGAAGTGGGGGACTCATAGAAGCAGTACATGGTGGAGAATGACCCACAGAGATGTTCTGATGGGCCATACCAAAGATCAGGTATTATATAAGCCCATGAATAAAAAAGATTTATTCACGTAAACAGGCAAAAAAAATTGTGGTGGGCCATAAGAGGCCTGGATAATGGATAGGGGGGTGCTGGCCCAAAAAAGGTGGAGAAACACTGCCCTAAATAAAGAGAAAAGGCTGAACTGTTTGGAATTTAGTCCCCAGAAGAAGGTGCAGTGGTCAGATGAGAAAAGATCAAGGACAAAACCATGTCTGAGTCAAACCTACTACATCTCATCATGATGACAACACAATCCCTACAGTGAAGCATGGTGGTGATTTAAACATTGCTGGACACAAGCAGCACCCATACTACCTGAAGGAGCTGCAGTAGTTTGATCAAGACAAATGGAAAAAAGGTCCAAGTTCGTGGAGGCAGACCTGAAGACACTTGATGCTGGAACTGTTGCTAAAAATGGCTCTACACAATATCGACTTAATGGAGGTGAATACACCTGCATCACAATAAATTAGAATATATTAAAAATGTTAATTTGTACATAACTTCATACATAGTTTCATTTTCCAGCAGGAAACTGCCAAAAGTACTAATACTTGTTTTATCCATCCATCAATCTATTTTTTTTTTTTACCCATTATTCCCCATTCAGGGTCATGGGTACGGTGGCCCTGAAGTGCAAACCACAGCAACATTAACGAAAAACACAAACAAAAAACGAAGCACACAAACAAAAAATCAAAGCACACAAACAAAAAACAGAAACGCAATTACATTAACAAACCGGAAAAGGTAGGTCCCAGTGGAAGACCTGAGAAATCACTGATTGGACGACATCACTTTTGAACCGGAGGTTTTTCTGGTTTTAGCGCGTTTGTTGAAAGTATTGTAACACTTTCCTGGTTATGCATTAGCTCACACAAAGGGCGACTCTCGTGAACAGTTTTTTTTAACTCGCTGTTGTCGGCCACAGCTACGCCTTACAGACACACACACACACAAAACAGAGGTTATTTTCCCTCCCTTTTCTTTCCCAGCCTCCCCTACCTCCTGTCGTGAATCAAACCACAAAACATGATATAAATCTAACTGCAGAACATTCTACGATATGAATGTTATCGGTAATTTCTTGAAGCCTCTTGCCACAACAACTGCAAAAGTTCGGTGACTGCCCTCAACCAGCTTTTTTCCACAGTTTTGGCAATACATGGTGCTGTGATTGTCTTCCCGCTTACCGAAACGCTGAAAGAGCAAAAGCCCGAACTTCCGGCTCAAAAGTGGTGTCGTCCAATCAGCGATTTCTCAGGTCTCCCACTGGGACCTACCTTTTCCGGTTTGTTAATGTAATTGCGTTTCTGTTTTTTGTTTGTGTGCTTTGTTTTTGTTTGTGTGCTTTGTTTTTTGTTTGTGCTTCGTTTTTTGTTTGTGTGCTTTGTTTTTTGTTTGCGTGCTTTGTTTTTTGTTTGTGTGCTTCGTTTTTTGTTTGTGTGTTTTGTTGATGTTGTTGTGGTTTGCACTTCAGGGCCACCGTACATGGGAGAACTGCTGTCCATCTCCAGCGGTCATTGTGAGAGAGGTAAGGTACACCCTCACAAGTCCATCACAGGGACAATCATTCACACTCTAACCTAGTAACAATTTAGGGTTGTCAATTAACCTAACATGCATGTTTTTGGTCTGTGGTAAGAAAACTGGAGTACCCCCAAAAAACCATACATGTACAAAAAGAACATGCAAATTCCACACAGAAAGGCCCTAAGGGGTAGGTAAACTTGTAACCGCCTTGAAGTAAGGTAACAGCTCTAACCACTGCTCCACCATGCTGCCAAGTTTAATAGTGGGTTTAATGACGATGATATTATTGTGCTTGTTTGGCTCGCAAAGTCATGTGACATAAATGTTGTGAAGAATTGATAGAGATGGTTAGCTAACAATCAGGGGGTCTTGAAACTGTCTTCCCCAATGTGGAATTTTCTGGTTCAGTTGGTAGGTGAAACAATTTTGGAATTCAGAAAGGAGTGTATTAACTCTAAACTGGTGAGTTAGGATAGTGATTGAAGTTCTGGGCAAATGTTACTGACTTTATTGTACATTGTACAAAAAGGACAAAATGATATTAGGTAGCCTACAAATAGGGTAGCAACTGAGATATTAGGATATTTATTTACAGTGGCAGCTGCCACTTCATGCCACCCCCTATAACTGCTGCTTATAATGAAATTCAAAATCCAAATAAATTCCAATCAAAATAGAAAGATTACCTGGGGTAAATACTTTTACAACCCTTGGTAGGTGGGCAAGTATAGATAGATATTCGGACAGACAGACAGAAAGATAAATTGTATAGCTTTGTAGTAAAGCTAGAATGAAAACTACAGTTCTTTATTTGCCATCAAATATGTCTGAGCCGCAATCATCTACCTAATCTAATCAAATCGAAATTGTGCAGAGTTGATCATTTGCCTTTGTCAAGGCTAAGTTGTTTTGTTTTTTCATAAGTGATTAAAAGTATTGAAGTGCAATTTGCATCAAAAATCTCTCCTTCCATTTGAAATGAGAGCTCTCAGACCCATAAGTTTATTAGGACCAACAAAGCTGTGGCAGTTCCCAGTCATGAAAGACAATGTCAAGCTATTTCAGCTTATTATGACATTTGCTAAATTAAAGTCACATATTTTACTGAGTAATTGTTGACCAATCATAATGCTTCTAAAATGACTAAGTTCAATGCTAAGACTTTATAAATTCAAATACAAATTCTTTATTGTATATTTTTTAAGTTGAAGTTGCACAAATGTAAAACCTAGTGTTTCAAAAAAAAGTTAAAAACAGAAACAACTGGACTTCTATTCTGTAGCTAAAGATGTTTCCTTTCTCATCCGAGGAGCTTTCTCAATTCAAAGGCTCTCTTTTGAATGCAGGAGGAGAACATGTAAACTCCACACAGAAAGGCCCAGGCTGGCAGGCGAATCTGCAACCTTCTCACTGTGAGGTTACAGCTCTAACCACAGTAGTTGTTCCTGTCTAATATATAAATATTGTTTTAAACAACAGTCCGTTTGTAAATGCTGGTTGAATTTTGATTATTATTTAAACAACGTTAATGACACCACAAGCAGGCGGTACTAAGGCAGACTCTTCAAGCAGAATCTATAAACACCATCTTGTGATAATTAAAGACCCAACCATATTTATACATGATGCTTAAATGACATGACATGCCCTGCGATGGACTTGTGACCTGTCCAGGGTGTCCCCCGCCTCTCGCACAGTGACTGCTGGGGATAGGCACCAGCTCCCCGCGACCCGGAATGGAGAAGCAGGTAGAGAGGATGGATGGATGGATGGCTTAAATGACATATAAATACATAGTTAAAAACAGTAATAGTGAATGCTGGCTACTGGCCATAATAAAACAAACAAGAAAGATGAAAGACAAAAAACTTACTTCAGTTATAATTCAACTTGTTTTAATGGTTCATGCTCATTATTATTATTCATTTGTCTCAAATTATACAAAGTAAAACCAACTGTACATAATGAAATAAGGCACATTCCTTGGCTGTTGGTCTTTATGAACTCGCCTCCAGCTCCTGACAGAAGCAGTTCTTTGCTCTAGGCCCAGCAAAGTGCTGGTGCTAATACAGTATCAACTTTTTGGTGTCAGAGATTCTGGCAGTCAAAACAGAAAGAACTTGTGCTAATCAAGCACTGGAACCAGCTTGATGGAAATACAGTATCTCCTTCAAAGATCATGCCCTAATCCTGGAAGTCTCACAATGAGCAGGTCACATGATCTAATCACACAAAGAAACTTATTTCAGCCTAAAAACACACATTTAGAGTATATATCTTTAAGCTGAAGAAGACTCCAGAGAAATAAGTAAATAAGTTGGCCAAAGTGTAGAAATATATTTTGAACAATGTTCTGACTAACTCCTTAGAACGTTTAATAAGTTTCTCCCCGAAACAATGACTAAATGCAGTGTTTATACGAAAGAAATCCCAAACCAAAAACTTTTACTAAATCATTGCTCACTACTATACCTATAATACCTAAGTAAGTATTATGTCAATTTTAGTTTCAAGTGTTTATTCAACCATTCAGCAGTCTTACATAATGCCAAGTGAAGGCAGTCACAGCATTATCTTTGTCACAGTAAATCCACTTCTGCAATTTATAGTTAAAGGACTTTCTAATGGTTATAGTTTTAAAAACACAAACTGATTTTAAATGGAAACTTCAGATTAGTAAATACATTTGTACCTCACCCTGAAAATATGAGTCTGGCAGGCAGCTGTCAGGTCATCAATACCATGGATACACCAGGAGCCTTAAGGCCAGGGTTTCACTAACAGCCTGATAGGAAAGTGACTAGACAAGAATTCAGAAAGGTATTTGAAGAATCTGAAGAAGTGCTGACAAGGACCAGGAGGGTTTGTTCTGTCCAAAAGACTATTCATAGTATTCAGAAGTGAAATAACAGCACTAAGTAAAAAATGCCTGCACATTCAGCCAATAGAACATAACAGCAGCAGTTCAAGTCAAAGTTCAAAATATCACTACAGTGTAATCTTTTATTTCCAAATAAAACCAAAAAGTCTCCTTGCAGAAATAAAAACTGCTGGAGCAGAGGCAGTGATAGTACGGTTTCACTCAAACCTAACATAGTGAGTTCTTTAAGATTACAATAGAAGAAGGGCTAGATGTTTGTGAGTTTTATAAGGAAACATTCTTCACTGCATCTCAAGTGCACTGGAGCGCAACTGAAGAATACCTTCTACTTTTAAAAAAGTAAACAATGTAGTAAAGCCAAGTCAAAGAAAAGCTCTGACCAGTGTGTGCCAGTCCCAACACAGCAGAGATCAGTACTGACAATAAATCAATGCACTGACAGCTGCAGGCTTACAAGAATTTTGCATGAAAAAAACATGTCATGAAAACATTGCAATCCCAAGAAGATAATCTGTTAAATGAAATAAGAAAAACTGAAACTAGAACACAAATACAGAAATTATGGTTGTAGAACTTTGTTCATAGTAATAAATCTAGCAAGCTTCTTGCAAATCAATTGAAAAAGAATAAAGACAAGGTAACAATTTCAATAATAACTGACAGTAATGCTAAACCAACTAATGACCCAAATGAAATCCATTCAATTTTTTTGAATTTTCAATAAAAATCTATACTCAAAAGATATTGATCATTCTGATCTCAACATAGATGAATTTTTAAATGAAGTTAACCTTCCTAAACTGAATGAGCAACAGAAACAGGTTCTGGAGCTACCTTTAACAGCTAGTGAACTGCATGAAGCACTTAATAGTACGCCTAATGGCAAAGCTCCAGGACCCGATGGCTTCCATGCAGAAATCTATAAAGAATTCTGGACACAGCTGTCCCCCAACTTCCAACGGCTGGTCACAGAAAATCAGCAAACCTAGATACTTTCCCCAAATATGAATTGTGCTAACATAAATCTTCTCCTCAAGCCGGATAAGGATCCCCCACATCCAGCCAGGTACCACCCAATATCACTTATAAACACAGATCTTAAAATAATTTGCAAGACGTTGGCCATAAGGCTTGAAAAAAGACCAGAGAAGACCTGACCAGACTGGATTTATTAAAAATCGTTATGCTATAAATAATACAAGAAGACTCATCAATCTAATAGATTGTTACAACAGCCAAAATTGATTGGTTTAATTGTTTCTTTAGATTCTTTTAACTGGAAATTTGCATTTGCCACTTTAAATAAATTTGGATTTGGACATAACTTTTTGCCATAGATCAGATTATTACACAGCTCACCCAATGCTTGTGTGAAAACAAATGACTGAATTTCACAAAGTTTGAAACTTGAAAGAGGCACCAGGCAGGGTTGTCTTCTCGCCCGCTCACTGTTTGCTATATTTATTGAACCATTGGCAGCTGTAATTCGTCAATGTAAAAATATTTATGGAATTCAAAAGTTAGAATCCACAGAACGTGTTTATATGCAGATGATGTGTTGCTGTTTCTGGAGAATGCAAACCCTTCTCTTACAGAGACAATAACCCTAATAAATAAATTCTCAACAATTTCAGACTACTCTATTAATTGGAAGAAATTAAAGGCCCTACCTATCTCTTCTAATACCCATCTCTCCCCAACCATTCCTTTACAGATTGTAAACATCGGGTACCTGGGCATCAATATTTCTACCAGGCTGAGTGAGATGACACAGTTAAATTATATTCCATTACTCAAATTAATAGAAGGCGATCTCACATGGTGGAGAACTATCTCTCTCACACTCATTGGATGGGTGTCTGCTATTAAAATGGTGGTTCTCACTAAAATAAACTATATCTTCGCTATGATCCCAGTTAAGCTATCCCAGACTTGATTTAAAAGCTTAGATTATAACATGTCAAAATTTTTATGGATATCAAAATTCCCATGGACCAGTTTAAAAAAAGTTACAAAAGGCTAAAAATTTCGGAGGATTGGAACTTCCAACTACCTGGCACATAGATCACAATACATCTTAAAATGGATATGGAAAACTCCTTCAGATAGTCTATGGATAGAAACTGAATTAACACTATGTAATGCTATGGCTGATAAATTGAATATCTCAGCGTCTTTATTAAGCAGTATGGCTGTTTTAAAAGCATCAATATCAGTACTACTTTGATAGCCTGTTAGGAATAACTCAAAATGAATAAGTCTTCAATTCTCCCATGCAGACGTACGCACATTTAGAACAACCCAGACATCCTATAAAATAAAAGGGCTCTTAACTTTTCAACATGGAGTAGCAAAGAAATGAGTCATCTAGAGAATATATTTGATGGAAGAGATTTCATGCTTTTTTATGTTCTAGAAGATTCCTCTGGCATTGACAAACATAAAATCTTCGAATATCATCAAATAAAATCTATTATCCAGTCCAAATTTAAGATTAAACAGAAAAACATAGAACTTCCTCCAGTAATAACTAGCCTTCTTAAATTACAACCCAAAGTGGACTTAACTATCTCACTTCCTATCAGGAAATGGGATGTTGATTTATCTATTGGTATAAATTCTAACTTTTGGAGTACCATTTGTTTAATTGCTTTTAGAATGACCCAAAATGCCAATCTTCCACTTATACAATATAAAATCCTGTATAGTAAGTGAGAAACCCATTTGGAATATCCTTTGTACAGTGTAGTGAATTCTAACACATGCACAAACTGCATGGGAGATCTACCTGATAACTATCTACATGCCCTCTGGCACTGCCTGCCTGTGTATGGCTTTTGGATAAAAGTTTGTGAAGACTTATCAACATGCCTAGAGTATAGAGTTCCAGTCTGTGCCTCACTTTGTCTTCTTGGAGACAAAAGTGGACTTGGAAACATTTCGGTGTCACACCCTCCTCGCAGTTCTGGGTATTGCAAAAAAAGCAATACTTAAGAATTGGAAGAACAAAAAGAGTTTAATTAAATATAACGGGTTTTTTTCATGGAGAGAATGTCTGCTTGTAAGAAAGAACAACAGACGGAACTTGAATTGATTTGGTCTCCAATAATTAAATACATCACTTAGTGGCATGGAGGGTGTTGGCTTGCTGCCTCTGCATCGGGGGGCTGAGGAGTGCGTGGTGTTGTCCCTGGGCGGACAGGGTATTGGGTGCTTCCCTGGGGTGGCCTTGGGTCTCGTCGGGAGGTGTTGGCGGTGGGGTTGAGGTTTTGTGACTGCCGGCAGCAAGGCAGGGTTCCTTGGCCTCGGTCGGCTGGATTGGTGTGAGCAGGCGGGTCGGGAGGGGGCCAGTTGTGGAGCTGGCCTCAGGGGGATTCGTGCCCGTACCTTGGTGCACATTCCCTTCCCCCAGCATATGCAGCACAACTCATCAGTAGGGCCTCGATGTGTGGGGCGGAGAGCCCTGCAGGCATTGGGGGAGCACCAGGTTTTTTCGTGTGGGTGCATGGACCACGTCCCAGAGTGGTGGGGTCCCACCAGGTGGTCTATGGCTCCTGGTGATGTCGGCTTGACTGGGGTCCCTGGGGCTGCGCTGTGCTCTGGTGGGCGTCCTCTCCCACTGGACTTCTCAGGGGGTTGACTCAACAAAGGGGATGGTTATATGTCCTTTTATCGTGGTCCTTCTGGGTTCTGGCTGCTGCAGTGGACTGGTGCCTGCCCAGTGTGGTGGGGGCTTGGGGGGTGGGGGGCTCTCCTGCTTGGTGCTGGGCGGTTTCTTTGCTGGGGGCTGGTGTGGGCGCAGGGCCAAAAAAGGTTACATATCATATACACTCTAATATTTTGTTGGGCCGCCTTTAGATTTGATTAAGACATGCATTTACTGTTGCATTGATAAGCTTCTGCAATGTTACAAGATTTATTTCTATCCAGTGTTGCTTTAATTTTTCACCAAGATCTTGCATTGACAATGGTAGAGTCTGACTGCTGCGCAAAGCCTTCTCCAGCACATCCCAAAGATTCTCAATGGGGTTAAGGTCTGGACTCTGTGGTGGCCAATCTATGTGTGAAAATGATGTCTCATGCTTCCTGAACCACTCTTTCATAATTCGAGCCCGATGAATCCTGGCATTGTCATCTTGGAATATGCCTGTGCTATCAAGATTATATATTATATATATTAAAAATATACAGTCTTCATGAGGTCACCTATAATAAAAAAGTCTACTCTTAAAAATAAAAGGCAAAAGGAGGTACATGAGGACATGAAAAGGACAAATGGACTCAGTGATGGGACATGAAAACACACTATCAGTATATCAGTTTATGGTGGTTACTCTCAGTTACTAACACACCAAATTTTAACTCCATCTCTTAATATTACTGGGTTATTGCTATTTTTGTATTTTCCAAGTAAATTCTGGCAGCGATTTTGAATCACATGTACACAAAATCCTAATCATAAGACTGTCCAATGAGTAATTTGTGGGAGTTTCATTAACTTTTGTCTTGTGGTTCATGGTATATTATAAAGAGCTTTAGAGCTTTGACAGCATTTAAAACATTCTATATCATTCCTATGACGCTTTCTTTGGGGTTGATTTTGGCAAACTGCATTACTATGGTAACTCAAAACACCAAGAAAAGTATTTTCTTTTGCAATTTTGATATATATTTTGTGAGGGTGCACTTTTACGTTTGGGCCGCTTCAAAGTTGTCAGAATAATAAACGATATTTATATTGAACGATATTTCTTGTGCTTTGTAGTTATGCTAAATCTGAACAGAGTACCAAATTTCAAGTCGTTCAGCCAAACAAAGTTTGAGCTGCTAGTGCTAGCATGAGTTATGAACTTCGTAAATAGTAACGCCACGCTTGAATATAAAGCTGCGAATTCAGATCAGCACTTTTAGGGTTTATGCAAGGAACATTATCCTGTATGTTTTAGCTCTCTAAATTAAACAAGTGATTTTTTGCAAATTTTTCTAAATGTTAAAGGCTATACATACGTTTTAGCACATAAGCCATGCCCACTTTGACCAATCATTACGATATTAAAAACATAGTTTCAGTGATGTATCCTGAAGATACCCACCAAGTTTCACGTAAATCCATTCAGCCATTTCAGCAGTATAAATTTTGCCTATTTATATCGCCCCCTAGTTTCGGATCAGGCTGAAAATGGAGAGGAACCCTTTATTTGGCCTTAGGCACCCCTGTTCTAAAACCTATTGAAAAATATTAAACTGTTCTTAAGTGACACTCACTAAAGTTTTTTTTTTAAACAGAAATTTTTTGTTTACGCATAATTCGTAAACTGAACATTTTTTTGAAAATCCGTTCACATCGTTTGGTTAGCCGGTCATCCAGTCATACCAAGTGAAATTTTGCTTCAAGTGGCTTTGAGCCTCGGGAGGAGTTAACGAAAGTAGGTCACGCATATTTTGCAAGTTTTCTCCTAATTAGCATATTATTTTTTTAAATCACGTAAAAAAGGCACTATTCACAGAACACAGAGGTATAGTGATATTGTGCGTACATATACTAGTTGTGGAAAAATTAGCAAAAAGGCATTTCTTGTTGTAACAGCGCGACCTAGAGGTCAAATTTTGCAACTTTTCCCACATACATCGAGAGCGCAATTATATAGTTGAGCGGTGATTTCTGCAAATTTAAAATTCGATTTGGCCAAGTTCAAAGCTGAAATGTGAGACAGCATATCAGCCACGCCCAATTCATTATATTGTTCAAGATATCACACCTATCCTTAAAAAGCCTGGTCTAGATCCCAATAATTTCAATAATCTTCGCCCTATTTCCAATCTTCCTTTCATTTCCAAAATTTTGGAGAAAACAGTTGCCTCCCAGCTCCACTACCATGTAACACAAAACAGTCTGTACGAACCGTTTCAGTCAGGCTTCCGCTCTGGTCACAGTACAGAATCAACTCTCCTCAGAATCACAAACTCTCTCCTCATGGCTGCAGACTCTGGTTTACTTTCAATTCTCATCCTCCTTGATCTTAATGCAGCTTTTGACACCATCTCTCACAGCATTCTCCTTCGCAGACTTTCATCCATCGGCATCTCCGGCACACCGCTCGCTTGGTTTCATTCTTATTTCACTGGCAGCACTCAGTTCATTAAACTCAAATCTTTCAGGTCCCACTCCTCCCCTGTGACTTCTGGCGTGCCCCAAGGTTCTGTCCTGGGTGCCCCTTCTTTTTATCACTTACCTTCTCCCCCTTGGCAATATCTTCCGTAGATTCAACATCCAATTCCACTGTTTTGCCGATGACACCCAACTCTTTGTTTCCTCCGCTCCCAAGTCTTCACTTCCACCTTCCTCTCTCACTTCTTGCTTGTCTGAAATA
>NC_051452.1:12277559-12306850 GCF_001649575.2 Kryptolebias marmoratus | reverse complement strand
CCTCAACATTCCTCCTGTCCGCCTCAGTACCATGGGAAACAGAGCATTCTCCCACTCTGCTCCACAACTCTGGAATGCTCTTCCACCTGACTTACGTAATATTGACAATCTCTCGACTTTCAAATCACAACTCAAGACTCATCTGTTTAAGCTAGCCTTTTCTCTGTAACTTTTCCTGTTGTTATTCTTCTATTGCTGTTATTCTTGTTGTTATTCTTCTGTGTCCTTATATTGTAAAGTGTCCTTGGGTGTCTTGAAAGGCGCTACAAATAAAATGCATTATTATTATTATTATATCGTCTCGAGGTGCAGTCTTGATCATCTGTACCAAGTTTGGTGTAAATCCATCCATCAAGCGGTTATTCAGATATAAACTTTTTGGAATTATAGTGCCCCCTATTAGTATAACTGCATACAATTTAATACAAAGTGGCAACATCTCATCCACTATTGGTATCTAAATGCATTTTCCATAATCTTACAGTATGGAGCAGATATTCATAGTTAACTGTTGTGCTAGCTAGCGCTGAAGTGTTTTGTATTGCGTCACTTGCACAAAATTCAAAAATTTTAAAACTTTTCATCATGGCTTCAGCAGATCGGCCTATAGATATTATGTACCAAGTTTCACGTTGATCCAGCTTTTAATGTGGGAGTAGTATTCGAAAGTAGGTTTTGCCTTTATAGCGCTATAGCAAAAAAATCTAGTTATGCGGAAGTGGGTGTGGCCAATGTAAAAGTGATGCAGAATCATCCAACCTTTAAGGTCCAATCAAGATTTTGAGTATAGGACTTGCGGTTTAGGAATTATTAGCAAAAACGCATTGTCCTTTGCTATAGCGCCCCCTAGGTATGGGATGATATAATTTTTTTTGTCTGAGTAGAGGTAGGGTTTTTCTATCAGACTGCCTGGTTGGCTTTTCCCCAGCAGTTTCTGTTTTTTCTGGCCAACGCGTTTTACCGGAGAAGAATAAAATTAATACACAATCGTGAAAAATCTGTACAAAAACAATAGGGTTCCCTGCTCTGCTGGGAGCAGGCAAACTGGCATGCCTTGCATTGGCCCTCCGCTCGCTTCTGCGGGCTTGGAACTCTAATTAAGTCCAAAGACCCGTTTAAAGGTGGTTAATAACAGGTGCCTACATAGAAAAGTATAGAAAGTAATGCAGTTCATGGTTTCACTGTATTGCTTTCTATACATCTATAATGGCAGGCCCCAATTAGCTCTTCAGTCAATTTTTTTCTCATCAGATCAGTCACATACATAGTAGCCATGGGCTTGTTTCAATGTAGACCATGGTGTAAAAATGTCATGGTGCCAAAACACCAAATTTTCAGTCATACCATTCTGACTGGTTTAAATGTCTAAAACCAAGATTACGGAGACAGTGCACGTTTAGTTTTTCATCCCGCTCCAGTCAAAAGGAGAGACAAATATTCTAACCCCCCCCCCCACACACACACACACACTTAGTTCTACTTTCAAGATAATGCAGTTTAGAAACAAACGTTGCTAACAAGCTACAAGAGTTGGCATGTTAGCAAGTGAAACTTATATATAGCCTTCTGCAGAATTGCTACAAAGCTTAATAACCACCTAACTATTTACCAACAGTCAGGCTCTCAATGTTACCTTACAAAGAGCAGAACTAAAAAAGGAATATAATAGACAATTCATAAAAGCAGAAAAAAATGGATCTGATGCTGTAGTTTTGTTTTGGTCTGCCACTTTTGTGGACCTGTTTGAAAAAAAATCTCTGTTTGCTGACTCTGGTGCTGACACTAATTTAAAACTTCATTTAAATTTTAATTTAGCTTCAATATTTGTAATTCTCTCAGTCTCTTTATTTGTATTTGTGCATAAAAAAATGAATTATCTCTAGATATAGTTTGTATTAAATGTTATAATATTAGTATACTTAGAATTAAGTCAATATTACCAAATATATGATATGGATGGCAGCAGTAGTAATAATATTTGCATTGCAATATTTTTTTTGGTTTTAACTAAAAGCAAATAATTTATATAATGCATTTTAGATTTTTTGTTGTAATACCATAATAAAGTGAAGCTGTTGTGTCTTAGCTAAAGGTTATCATAAAAATAATCTTATACCAGACCATGCTAAATAACACTGTTAAAGCTCTACCAGGAGCATATCACAATGATATATGTATTACAACATTAAACCCTACTTTATCATGTATCAGTGTGAGCCATCCAACTGATTTTCAACTTAGAAATACCATGATAATCAAGGTATGACATTATTTCCTACTTCAAGTTTTGATATTCAAGGCAAAGAAACTGCAATGATATAGTCCCTTAGTCTGTTCTGGTGTATGTTTGCTGTTTGTTGAACACTTAGTGGAAGGTAAAGAGTTAATCTGAGTTCAGTTGTGGTGTGTTAGGAGTAGTTTGCCAAACTTCCTCAGTATTTTTTAATGATGCGTTCTTTTGCTCTCAAGCCACCCCACAACCATAGAATGGTCCTTACTTTGGTTTGGTAATGTTCACATGTGCAGAACAGCTGTAACAACTCAAACAAGCATGTGCATGAGCGCATATTACATGCTTTCATACATACCTACGAGCAGTGCTTCAAGCTTATTTTTAGAGTGACTATGTGAACTTGCCATATGTGTCAACTGCTGCTCTCAGAAACAAGATGGGAAAAAAATCAAAGTGCCAGCCAAAAACCTCAAAGAAAAGTTGGGTTTATGGGTGTGTATCAACTGTTCACGTACACAAATGGGCTCAAAGAACCAGCACACACACACAACATGCAAACCAGTAGAGCCTGTTCAGCTGTCTGAGTCACACTTAACCGTCAAACTTATGTCCCTTTGATGGCAGAAAGTTGTTCTCCAGTGCAGTGTGTTTGTGCAGGCCGACAGACAGAGATAGAGGTGAAGAAAAGAAGTGTGACTGACAGCAGCAGAGAATAAAGCTAGAATCTGACTGGGCTGTGACTGTTGGAACAGCATTCATTGGGAATTTTCAAAGATGTCTCGAAACATTTGCAGGGGTTCTCAGTCTCCTCATGTGAGACGCATTCTTGAGTTAAACTTGTTCAAAAAATTCTCGAAACATTTTCTCCTGAAATAATTAAAATTATAGTAGGTGTCTCCAACTCTTCTCAATTTAGTTTCTGTAAATCCAGAGCACTACAGTTGTATTTTTTGTGAATTGCCACCCGTTTGTGGTGCAAGACTGTGGCATTTATCACAAAGCTACTGTAGCCCTTCAGAAAACACTTGAAGCTACAGCCCCAATTACTAAAAACCACTCTAACTCTGCCTTCCTTTATTACAAAAGCACTCCGTTAGGTTAAATCATAAACGTGGGGGCAGCTGGCGAGGTGGGTACAAAATGCACAAAGGCATCAACTCGACGCGTTGGTCACAGCACGAGGGTGTGCGCGCCAACAGTGATGCATTCGCGTCACTGTTGGGTGGAAAAAAAACATGTATAAAAATGCTGTATTTTACAATAAACAAGGAGTATAGCCTGGCAGCAGGGTCAGTAAAACCTGGGGACCTGCCAGGCTTATAATACACTGGGGGAACCCTGTAACGTCCATGATCTTGAATACATTTCACAAGTTGTGCCCACAAAAATAAGCTGTGATTTTCAAAAACTGGAAATGCGACTACCAATTTACCTATTTTCTTACAGTTTTGTTAGTCGCAGCCCAGTGAGATAGTGGTTTAACATGGGAGAACATTACCTTTAAATCAATCATCTACATTGGTGATATTCCTGTGTAAGTATAAATTATAGCTGCACAGAGGCAGATTGGTGGTAGGTGTTGATGGGGGTAGAAGTCACTGAGCTGTTTCTTTTTCTCCCTTTTTATTTATCAATTGCCTCTGTCTTCATATTTTTCCTCAACACTCATTTCAACTCACTTGATGAAGCACCGAGCTCCTTCAAAGGTGTATCCTTCCTCCCATCCTGTTGGTAAATCTGTGAGGACAGGGAGGAAAGGAATTAAAAAAAAACAAAGCACACAAGACAAAGTAATCATAAGCATTGGTACAGGGTGCTATTAAATTGATTTTGCATGAACTGCAATGTGACACCTGTAACACAAACTCTGCTTGCAGCCCTTTCTTTTTTAAAGTGTCAATGGATACACACTGAAGCACCTCTATTACTATTCACCTGTTATTCTCCCATTTCTACCACAATTTTCAGTTTGCATCTCCTTTTAGTTTTGAAAAAGCTCATACATAAAAATATGTAATTATTGGGTTGAAGTTTGGGGTAATACCTACAAAGGTTCTCTACAAAAATTAAGCACAATGCAAAAAACAACAATAAGGATGATACACAATGTTTAGTAATTTGAACACACTGATCAACTTTTTTTTAAAATCACAAATTAGGAAATTTATGAATTTGGTAGAATTTAAAACTGCACAGGTGATGTTCAAAGCTAGAAATAATGTACTTTCAAAGAATATTCAAAATTTATTTAGGAATACAGAGGAAACGTAACACCTGAGAGGAAAATGTCATTAAAGCAACCCTGTGATCGCAGCACCCTTAAAAGCATATGCATATCAGTTCATAGAGTGATTTTGTGGAATGGCTTAGACCAGAGGTGTCAAACTCCAGGCCTTGAGGGCCGCTGTCCTGGGAGTTTTAGGTTTTTCTGCTCCAACCCACCTGATTCAAATGGTTTAATTACCTCCTCACCTAATCATCAAGTTCTCCAGGAGCATGGCAACAAGTCATCCATTTAAACCAGGTGTTTTAAAGCAAGAACACATCTAAAACATGCAGGAGAGCAGCCCACGAGGAATGGAGTTTGACACCCCTGGCTTAGACAAAGAGATTAAGCAAAGTAAAAAAAAAAAGTTTAAGGAGTACAAAAGGAGTACACAGTTTTTATAAACTGTATAAAAACAAATGAGACAAAATTACATTATTCCAACTGTTAATTTGTGTGTATGTATATTACGTTTTGATCTGTAGGTGATATGGGAGAAAATTTGTATCTGTAGGCATGGTGATGTATGTGTAGTATTTGTATGTAAACTTAGGGACAGGACAGGATAAGCCATTGCTTCTTTCTGCAGGTGTTGGTGCTGGTGTTGTTGTTTATGTTCAAAAGTGGGTAGTACTTGTTACATTTACTTGAGTAACCACCCATGTTAAACTTGTCTGGAGCTGGGGCTGTATTCATTAGACCCACATGCCTGCATTATGTTTTTTTATTGGTCTTATTGGTTTTTTATTGGTCTGTAATCTAATCAGAAATGTCATGTTTTCATTAGCTGTAAGCAACAAATCATCAGCATTGTTCATTAAAATGGTACATTACTGATATATTAAAATTAAATACGATAGGTACACTTAAGGACATTGTATTAGCCTTTAGGTAATACAGTCAACAAGTACTTTTACTTTTAATACTTAAGTAGTTTGAAAAGCCAGTACTTTCTTACTTTTACTTAAGTACAAATGTTAATATGGTACTTTTACTTTTACTTGAGTACATTTTTGTCTGTGTATTTGTACTTTTACTTACTTTTACGCAATATTGCAGAGTCGCGTTAACCAACACAACCCTACAACATCCAGAGCCTTAAGGAACTCCGGACGAATGTCATCCACCCCCGGAGCCTTGCCACCGAGGAGCTTTTCAACCACCTCGGTGACCTCAGCACCGGAGATTGGAGAGCCCGACCCAAAAGCTCCCAGGCTCCGCCTCCTCAATGGAAGACGTGCCGGTAGGATTGAGGAGGTCTTCGAGGTATTCGGCCTACCGACCTACAACGTCCCGAGTCGAGGTCAGCAGCACACCACCTTCACTATAAACAGTGTTGGTGCTGCACTGCTTTCCCCTCCTGAGACGCCGAATGGTGGACCAGAATTTCCTCGAAGCCGTGCAGAAGTCTTTCTCCATGGCCTCTCCGAACTCCTCCCATGCCTGGGTTTTTGCCTCAGTGACCACCTGAGTCGCATGCCGCTTGGACTGCCGGTACCTGTCAGCTGCTTCTGGAGTCCCACAGGCCAAGAATGCCCAATAGGACTCCTTCTTCAGCCAGACGGCATCCCTCACCGCCGGTGTCCACCAGCAGGTTCGAGGGTTGCCGCCACGACAGGCACCAACCACCTTGTGGCCATAGCTCTGATAAGCCGCCTCAACAATGGAGGCACGGAACATGGCCCACTCTGACTCAATGTCTACCGCCTCCCCCGGAACATGTTTGAAGTTCTCCCGGAGGTGGGAGTTAAAGCTCCGCCTAACAGGAGACTCTGCCAGACGTTCCCAACAGAACCTCACAATACGTTTGGGCATGCCAGGTCTGACTGGCATCCTCCCCCACCATCAGAGCCAACTCACCACCAGGTAGTGGTCAGTTGACAGCTCCGCCCCTCTCTTTACCCGAGTGTCGAAAACATGCGGCCGTAGATCAGATGAAACGACAACAAAGTCGATCATTGAACTGCGACCTAGGGTGTCCTTGTGCCAAGAGCACATATGGACATCCTTATGTTTGAACATGGTGTTCTTTATGGACAATCCATGACGAGCACAGAAGTCCTACAACAGAACACCGCTCGGGTTCAGATCAGGGGGGTCGTTCCTCCCAACCACACCCCTCCAGGTCTCACTGTCATTGCCCAAGTGAGCATTGAAGTCCCCCAGCAGAACAAGGGAGTCCCCAGGAGGGGCACTCTCCAGTAACCCTTCCAAGGACTCCAAAAAGGGTGTTCGGCGCATAAGCGCAAACAACAGTCAGAACCCGTCCCTCCACACGTAGGCGGAGGGAGGCTACCCTCTCGTTCACCGGGGTAAACCCCAACGTACAGGCAACAAGATGGGGGGGCAACAAGTATGCCCACCCCTGCTCGGCAGCTCTCACCGGGGACAACTCCAGAGTGAAAGAGTGTCCAACCCCTCTCAAGGAGACTGTTTCCAGAGCCAGAGCCGTGCGTTGAGGTGAGCCCTACTTTTTCCAGCCGGAACCTCTCAACCTCACACACCAGCTCATGCTCCTTCCCCACCAGAGAGGAAACATTCCATGTCCCGAGAGCCAGCTTCTGTAGCCGAGGATCAGATCGCCAAGGTCCCCGTCTTCGGCCACTACACATCCCACATTGCACCTGACCCCTTTGGCCCCTCCCATAGGTGGTGAGCCCATGGGAAGGGGGACCCACGTCTCCTCTTTGGGCTATGCCCGGCTGGGCTCCATGGGCGAAAGCCCGGCCACCAGGCGCTCGCCAACGTGCCCCACCTCCAGGCCTGGCTCCAGAGTGGGGCCCCGGTGGCCCGTGTCCGGGCAAGGGAACACTGTTTCCAATTCTGTTTCTCATCATAAGGGGTCTTTGGGCTGCACTTCGTCGGGCCCCTCACCTAGGACCTGTCTGCCTTGGGTGACCCTACTAGGGGCATGTAGCCCCTGACAGCATAGCTCCTAGGATCACTGGGACACTCAAACCCCTCCACCACGATAAGGTGGCAGCCCAGGGAGGGGCCTATCATATAGTGACTGCTGGAAACATGCACCAGCTCCCCCTTGACCCTAAATGGAGAAAGGTAAAGAAAATGCCTGGCTGTATGGTTTAAAATGTAATTCTACCTCTGTATTTTGTTGAACTGTTGGAGCAATAAGAAGCCTTTTTAACCCTCCCTGTTCAACCATGACTCATGTAGGCCATGTTCTACCCTCACTGGAACCAGTTCAAAGTTCAGCTCCCACAGACTAAAAGTGAATTAAATTATGTTCAGTTCACCACCTCAAACTTCTGAACTAAATTCACACTCGCAACATGAGCTACTTTAAGTTGATTTATCCAAATTTCACCAGCTAAAGTCTTATTAAAAAGTGATTTTGGTTTGGTTGCTGATTTATGTCAATTAGCTTAATAATTGAGTCACTGTAATATGATCTGCTCTTTACTTATGGCAGACTGTTGTAACATATAATCAAACCAGACTACTATCTCTAATTACATTTTTATACATCAATCATACATTTCCTTCAAGTCAAAATAACATTTTTACAAGTCAGAGAGTTATTTATATATTAACATTTTTACTAGTGATACTAGAAATATGAAAGTGAGGTAAAAAGGAGAGCATTTTATCAATAAGGGGTCTCCACAAACACATGGGGGGAGGGTGTTCCATTTGTCCTTCAGCAGACCCCAGTACGTCCTCCAGGAGACACCAGTCTGTCCACCTGAAGATCCCAGTCTGTCCTTCAGGAGACACCTGTCTGTCCTCCAGCAGACATCTGTTTGTCGTTCAGCAGACACCAGTCTGTCCTCAAGAAGAAAACTCACAGTTTTTCTACCTGAAGTAGATCAGGTTTGTCCTATGAAAATCTTTCACTGCAGCAGCCATTCAGCTGAACATAACAAAGTTAAATGTTGCCATTTTAAGCTGAGCTTGGTTAAGGTCCATCCATCTAATCATCCATTTTTTTCACCCGCTTTTCCTTTCCGGTTCGTGGGGGAGCTGGTGCTTATCTCCAGAAGTAACTGTGAGCGATGTGGGGTACACCCGGACAGGTCTCCAGTCCATCACAGGGACACATAGAGATAAATAAGACAAACAACCAATCATGCTCTTATTCACTCCTAGTGAGAATTTAATTAACGCATAACATAACATGCATGTTTTGGTCTGTGAGAGGAAACTGGAGTACCCGGAGAAAATCCATGTGTGCACAGGAGAACATGTAAACTCTACACTGTAAACTCTACACAAAAAGGCCAGGAGGCAAACCTACAACCTTCTGTGAAGTGACAGCTCTCACCATTCTTTAGCCATGCCATCAAGTAAAATTCATCAAGCATCAAGCAAAACAAGTTTAAAGTTCACAGAAATAAAAAGTCCACTCATGAACATGCTCTTTTGAATATGTTAATGCATAACACTGCCTATAGCAATCATGTGAAAACACAACAGAGGAATGGGGTCTCAAATATTCACGTGCCTTTCATACACTTTCAGGACTTTCTGAGATGCTGCCTTACTACCTCTGAAAAGTGGAAGTTTGTCTTTCTCCTTCTACTAGCTTCACTCACCCAGGTAGAAACAAACAATGTAAAACTGACTGTATCAAAGTGGAAATAATAGTATCATTCTTTAAAGTTACTGCATTGCATTTTCCTGCTCTAAACATCGAGGGGAAATAAAAGGTGAGATTTAAGACTTTAAGCCAGTCACAAAAACTGTTTACTGTGTTATGTAAATGTATCCAATTCATCAAATAAATAAAATGAGTTAGATGGAGGTCACTACTTATACCTACAACCATCTATTTTCTATACCTGCTTGTTCCTCTTCAGGCTCACAGGAAGCTGGTGCTTATGTCCACAGTCACTGGGCAAGAAGGAGGGTTACACACTAAACAGGTCACTGGTCTAACAAAGGGACATATAGAGACCAACAACCACGAACACATAGTCACACCAAGGGCTAGTTTAGAACCATCAGTTAGGAGAACATGTCTGAGGGCCCAGTGGTAGGGAGGTTGTCTTCCAAACAGAGAACCAAAAGTTGATCTCTAGGACCTGCAGCAGGTTAAAGTGAACCCCCGCTGTCCCTAATATGCTTATCAATGTGTGAGTTAGATTAAAAAAAAGATATATAGAGAAGGCGTATGAGGGGAAGAAATGTAGTTATTTCGGCACTGTATCACGGGTTGATGGGAGGCAGGGAAACATCTAATATATACATTAAAGAAAAATAGGAAAAGGAACTGAAGGAACATATAAGTGAGAAACAGTGGTTTAAAATCTGTAAAACGCAGTGTGCGACCACTTGTTCCCGTGTTTGAAGAGAATTCAATTGGAAAAATATAGCCAGATTTTTTATAACCCCAAATGTTAGAAAGAGGATGGTATCTAGCTCTCAGTCGTGCTGGAGACTCTGCGGTCAGATGGATGTAGGCCATACCCACATATTTTGGTCCTGCCGAAAATAATTAGATACTGGGATAACATATGTATTATTTTGAAAAAAATACTCTGATATGGAATACCCAGATCATGTAAGGCACTTTATTTGGGGTGTCTTACATATGACATAATTCAAAAAGAAGATGAATACTTAGCAAAAATTTTACTTTCTGCAACTAAGAAAGCCATCACAAGATTATGGTACAAAGAGGAACCACCAAATGTAGAGCGGTGGCTGTGTAATGTGGAGGAGATCTTTGTGATGGAAAAACTCACATATAGACTGAGACTGCAAGAGGGTCAGTTTGTTAAAATGGGAAAAATGGAGTGATTATAAAAACAATCAGTAAAAATGAACATTGATATGGAACAAATGTATATGGATGTATATATGTTGATACCTCTCCACTGTTACTGTTTAAGGAAATGTTCAATAAAAAATAAGTAACAGAAAGAACTGCCTGAGTGTGAGTGTGAACGGGTAAATGAGAAACTCTTTGCAGACCCTAGAGAGGTAGGTTAAAAAGGCACTATAGGTGTGGACCATTTACCCTTTCAGGGTTTCCACCAGCGGGCCGCCGAGCTTTGCTGAGTCTGCCGCCAGGCTAAGCTCCACTTGTTTATTATAAATACGTCATTTTTTATACACATTTTTTTTCCACCCGCTCTCCCAAAACCGCTCACTTTATCTACCTCACCGCGCGAGGGTGCGCGAGACAACAGTGACACAATCGTGCTGTCCCCACCCCTGCGCAAAGGTCCAGCTCGGTGTCTCGTCATGCACCTTTTGTAACTTGGGGTGGACCACGCACGCCGCACTCCACTTGCTCTCTTTTTACCGTATTTCCACTGGTTTCATAGCGTACTGCCCCCCCCCGTCTTTTTGGAGAATACTGCACCGACGTAAGCGCTACGTATAAACGCCTCCACCGAGCGCTCAGGTCCGCGCGCTGTTCACGGAGCCCTGCGGGACTCTAATGAGCCCTGAGGCTGAGCCACCTTCAGCTACCTGGAGTTAGCAGGTTGTAGGAGCCACAGCAATAAACATGGAACGAGCAGGTTTAACCAAAAATGGTTAGTTGAGCCGAAATTCAGATGGAGGCTTTATATGACTGAATACAGTAAGCATGTTTTGTACTTAGTAACAATATTATCCTAAAATGATGCTATTATTTTCAGCATTAGATATGCACAGTACAGTACAGCATCTCTCTATTTTTCAGAGTTGTCTGTTCTTATTTATTGGCCTGGAAGTGAGATGTGTGTTAGTGCTTTGTTTGCACTTTTTCATTTATGTTAATTTAATTTATTTGTAAATGTGACTTAAATTAGGATTTAAATTAGTTGCAATCAATTAGTAGTTTTGTTAGGGTTCCCTGCTACGCTGGGAGCAGGCGAACGACCATCCCTTGCATTGGCTGCCTGCTTGCTCCCGCGGGCTTGGTATTTTTATTTTTATTCTATTGTTTTTGTACTGATTTTTCATTATTAGGGTTCCAAGCCCGTGGGAGCAAGCGGGCGGCCAATGCAAGGCATGGTCGTTCGCCTGCTCCCAGTGGCGTTGGCCAGAAAAATGAGAAACTGCTGGGAAAAGCCAACCAGGCAGTCTGGTAGAAAAACCTGACCGCTACGCAGACAAAAAAAAATCATATCATCCCATACCTAGGGGGCGCTATAACAAAGGACAATGCGTTTTTGCGAATAACTCCTAAACCGTAAGTCCTACACTCAAAATCTTGATGGCAAAAAAATTTAAATTATGCTAATTAGTAGAAAACTTGCAAAATATGTGTTCCGTTAACTCCTTTCGAGGCTCAAAGCCAATTGAAGCAAAACTTCACATGGTATGATTGCACAACTGGCTAACAAAAAAACTAGAACGGATTTTCAAAAAAATGTTCAGTTTATGAATTATGCGTGAACAAATTTTTTATCCCCCCAAAAAAAGTTTATTGAGCATAACTTAAGAACAATTTACAATTTATTAATAGTTTTCATACCAGTGGTGCCTAAGGCCGAAAAAAAGATTTCTTTCCATTTTCAGCTTGATCCAACACTAGGGAATGCTACAAACACGTAGAGTTTATACTGCCGAAATGGCTAAATGAACTTACGTAAAACTTGGTGGGTATCTTCAGGATAGAACACTGAAACTGTTATCAATATGGTAATGATTGGTCAAAGTGGGCGTGGCTTATGTGCAAAAATGTATGTGTAGCCTTTAACATTTCGAAAAATTCACAAAAAATCACTTGTTGAATTTAGAGTGCTAGAGACTTACAGGATATGTTCGTTGCACAATCTGTAAAAGTGCAGATCAAGATTTGCGGCACTATATTCAAGCATGTCATTACTATCTACGAAGATCGTTACTAAAGCTAGCAGTAGCAACTCGGACTGTGTTTGGCCGAATGACTTGAAATTTGGTGTTCAGACGTAGCCTAACTACAAACCCCATGAAATATCACTTAAATTTGAGCGCCCCCTTGTGGTTAATAAATGAGAACATATAAATGCTAACCAACATGGCCGGTTTTTATTTTATTTTAGAAAAAGCTTTTAAACTAAGGTGGATTGGAAAATTTGGGCAAACAAAGGACATGATAATGGTCATCTGTGAATATTTTAATATTTTTGTGAGTCATTATTGATTTTTAACAAATTTCTGAATATATTTCAGTATGACCAGCACAGCTACGAAGAAGGTTAACAATTTCTTGTACAAAAGCCGTTGAGTGTGGAGATTACCTAAAGGACAAACATTATTCCACATATACACACGGCGATGTGGGAATATTTGGGAAATTTTATAATAAAGTTTAAATTTTCTATGATTTTTTTGCATATTGGCTGGACATCATGAAAATGATGTTTTCAATTTTTCATAAAGAATGTCTTCGATCCAGTAACATAGAAATAAAAGAATATTATTCCACATGTAGGCGCAGTCATTAGAGAAGATTTTGGTAATTTTTGGAAGAGTTATGGATTTCTTTTGAATATTTTTTTGGCTCATTGTGGTATAACATTACAGTTAACATTTTTTTACTGAAAAAGCATTGGAACTAGGGACATAAAGATAAATGCGTATTATTACAGATGTAGACTTGATCATCTGAGAATATTTTGGTATTTTTTTTTATTTACTCTTGATTTTTTATGAATTTAATTACTTGACCAAGTGTGCCATAAAATCGCATTGAACAATTTTCTATTGAATATGCATTTTGTCTAGAGACATGGAGATAAATGCATATTGTTACAGATGTAGACTTGGTCATCTGAGAATATTTTTGTATTTTTCAAATGAATAATGGATTTAATATGAATTACTTTATTTGGCTTTGTGTGCCAACAAATGGCTGTTAGCTTTTTATTCCTGAAACACCATTGAAAGCAGGAACTATGAAGTATAATAATATGATTTCACATGTGCAGGTTGCTTTAATGGTCTTCTATTTAATCTGAGTGCAAATTTAGCATTCATAATATTCTTTCTAGGTTTTTAGTGTTACATATTTTGATATTGTAGTCTGAACAGCCTTTGGAAAACATATGATTAAGTATGATTTCTAAATGGAAGATGTGCTAAAGTGCCAACAATAGGTAAATAGCACTGTAATGGAAACACCTTTAAGGAGTACCTTAAAGGAGTCCCTATTGTTGTACTAAGTGCCAAGAAACCCAGCAAACCTAGCTTATTTACAGAAGAGTGCACAAGAAAACTGGAAAATTCAGAAAATCAGCATGTGTTATTGCGAGTTAAAATTTGAGTTTCCTTACTTGCTGATTGACCTAGAAGACCATTTCCCAGAGCCTTCACATTATATTCTTAAGACTGAGCAGCTGGATAGATGTACAGTTAGTAATTTTCTATACAGTGCAGTTAAAGAAAAACTAAGTTATAATTAAATAATGTACTTGGATAAAGTGGAAGTTTGGCAGTCATGTGCTTACAGTGGTGTGAAAAATTGCTTGCCCCCTTCCTGATTTCCTGATTTGTGCATGTTTGTCACACTTAAATGTTTCGGAACATCAAACCAATTTAAATATTAGTCAAAGACAACACAGGTAAACACAAAATGCTATTTTTAAATGAAGGTGTTTATTATTAAGGGAGGAAAAAATCCAAACTTACATGGCCCTGTGTGAAAAAGTGATTCCCCCCTTGTTAAAACATAACTTAATTGTGGTTTGCCACAACTGAGTACACTGTCTCTAGACACACCCAGGCCTGATTATTGCCACACCTGTTCTCAATCAAGACATCACTTAAATAGGACCTGCCTGGCAAAGTGTAGTCCACCAAAAGATCCTTAAAAGCTACACATCATGCCGAAATCCAAAGAAATTTAGGAACAAATGAGAAAGAAGGTAATTGAGATCTATCAGTCTGGAAAGGGTTATAAAGCCATTTCCAAAGCTTTGGGAATCTAGTGAACCACAGTGAGAGCCATTATCCACAAATGGTGAAGACATGGAACAGTGGTGAACCTTGCCAGGAGTGGCCGGCCGACCAAAATTACTGCAAGAGCACAGCAACAACTCATCCAAGAGGTTGTGAAAGACCCCAGAACAACATCCAAAGAACTGCAGGCCTCACTTGCCTCAGTTAAGGTCAGTGTTCATGCCTCCACCATCAGAAAGAGACTGGGCAAAAATGGCCTGCATGGCAGAGTTCCCAGACGAAAAGCACTGCTGAGCAAAAGGAACATTAAAGCCCGTCTCAATTTTGCCAGAACACATCTTGATGATCCCCAAGACTTTTGGGAAAACCTGCTATGGACCGATAAGACAAAAGTTGAACACTTTGGAAGGTGTGTGTCCCAGTACATCTGGCGTAAAAGAAACACTGCATTCCAGAAAAAGAACATTATACCAACAGTAAAATATGGTGGTGGTAGTGTGATGGTCTGTGGCTGTTTTGCTGCGTCAGGACCTGGAAGACTTGCTGTGATAAATGGAACTATGAATTCTGCTGTCTACCAAAAGATCCTGAAGGACAATGTCCGACCATCTGTTCGTGACTTCAAGCTGAAACGAACTTGGGTTCCGCAGCAGGACAATGATCCAAAACACACAAGCAAGTCCACCTCTGAATGGCTGAAGTAAAACAAAGTGAAGACTTTGGAGTGGCCTAGTCAAAGTCCAGACCTGAATCCTACTAAGATGCTGTGGCATGACCTTAAAAAGGCCGTTCATGCTCTAAAACCTTCCAATGTGGCTGAATTACAACAATTCTGCAAAGATGAGTGGGCCAAAATTCCTCCACAACGCTGTAAAAGACTAATTGCAAGTTATCGCAAACGCTTGGTTGCAGTTCTTGCTGCTAAGGGTGGCCCGACCAGCTATTAGGTTTAGGGGGCAATCACTTTTTCACACAAGGCCATGTAGGTTTGGATTTTTTTCCTCCCTTAATAATAAACACCTCCATTTAAAATAGCATTTTGTGTTTACCTGTGCTGTCTTTGACTAATATTTAAATTGGTTTGACATACCGAAACATTTAAGTGTGACAAACATCCAAAAAATCAGGAAATAAGGAAGGGGGCAAACAATTTTTCACACCACTGTATTTTAAAACAATGCAAATCAAATTTAAAAATAACATAAAATAGGCTTTAGTGAGACCCAGATCATCAGTTGGGTGTGTTGTTATTTAAATGTAAATGGAGACATTAAAAGCTTAAAAGGTGCCACAGAATGTTGAGGACTTGTTGTGACCAGATCTATTCAGAGTATTAGACTTATTCAGAGGATTGTTGTCAGCAGTTAAAGCACTAGCATTGTGTTACAGATATTTCCCAGTTTCAGTTCATTTTGAAGCATTTTTGTTTTTGCTGTATATATTTCTCATAGTATTTAGACAAAAGAATGCATAAAGGGTCATTCATTACTGTCTACAATTCCTTATGATTATTATGGTTCATCCCACAATTTATTTACCTTGAAAAAAGACAAATGGAAAATGACAGACGATAACCTGGAGACATTAAGATCCATTGGGATGGATCTGTATTACCTCTAGGGCTGTCTGAAAATAAAACTAACAGAGGGATTGGGGAAATATAAAGCTATTCCAAGATATTCCATGAACTATTTTAAGCATGAAAAAGAACTTCTGTGTAATCTCATTTGCATTGTTGTCAACTCCATACCAGGTATATGCGTTTTTGTGTCAATATATTGGAAACAGCATGGAAGTACAATTAGAAAAATTCCTATTTCAATATCTACATAGGTCTTCTGCCGATTTAATGTGATGTAGACAATTTTTCATAGTATTTTAACTAACAAATTTCAGTTTAGTATGACAGATCCTTCTTTCATTTCTTTTGTAATGGTTATATCAGGGTAAATCAAAAAGGTAGATGAGCATGGAAGATAAAGCATGGCTTCATACATACGTTAAGAAATGTTAGAGCAAAGGCTGGAAGGCAAAAGTATATTTACATACAGTTTAATACTGTGGACAGCAGTATAGGACTGCCATCTTATATACTGTATATCTTTAAGCATTAAATGGGATTGATGTCCAAATATTTCACTTTAATGAAAGTGAGGGTTTTTACAGAAAACACTACATGGGATAATTAAAGCATATTTTGGACACTGATGTGCTTATTTTTGTAACAGGGAATAAGGTAACCAGGCAATATACTGCTGGTACGCAAAAGAAAACATTTGTGTTGTCTTTTGTTTGTGTTGATTGTAACGTTCAAATCTAAAAAGACAAATGTAAATCATATTCTGTTTTTTTTTTTGTTTGTTTGTGTTATAGTCCAATTGGCACCAGAGAATGGCAGTTGAGCACTTGTGGTGGTCCTGTTTGGAGGACATTTAGAGAGCCTTTTGTGGGGGTTCTGGGTTTTCTCTTTGTTTTGGTATTGTTTTCACTTCTGTTTGATTATTTGGTTCTGTTTATCTTCTTGGTTTGTTGTGTTCTGACTTCGTCCCTGAAGTTTGTGGTTTCATTCATTCCTCCTCAGTCTCCCTCTTGGTTTCCCTGCCACGCCCATCTCCACCTGCCCGTCATTATCTCCACTCACCTGTTCCCACTTACAACATCATCCTCAGTGTTTAAAACCCAGTCACTTCTTCCAATGCTCTGCTGGTTCATTGTTTGTCTGTCTGTTGTGCGTGTGTGTTCCTGTCCTAGCTTCTCCCAGTCCTGATCATGTTCCTGCTGTCTGCCTTAGTTTGGATTTAGTTTATGTTTATGTTTTGCTGCCACGACAGCCTTTGTTTTGTTTATTCTTTAGTTTAATAAATTATTTTTTCTTTTACAATGAGTCTGCGCTCTGGGTTCGTCCGTCATCCCAACACATGACATCTTTGTCAGATTAGGAGGGTAATGGTTGGCATTTGGTTCTTTAGTTCCTCTTTATTCGGAACTGTGTTGTATATCAGTAGATGTATTTGAAACTCAAATGCTCTATCATGTTTTGATGGAAAAAATATGACAAAGTATGTTATGGGTGGCTGTGTTTTAAATAAAGACATTTTCACACATAGTTGGATTTGCTTGTAGAATACTTATTCATTTCAAGAAATTTAAAATATAAACTGTGGAAGCAGGTTACCAACTTGCCAACTAGTATTCTAGGTTGTAGACATAAAGTGGCCTGATTAATAAAACAACAACTAAATTCAAATAACTCATAAGAAATATACCTTCTGAGTTATTGGCACTTTCTTATGAGTTATAACAAATTTGCTCAAAACCTTCTTTATCAGTAGTTAAAAGTAACAATAGGCATCATAGTACAAAATAGTGGTACATAGAGACCTAACTTTCTGGTTCATTATGTGTTGGTCAGAGATATTTCCAATATCAGTTTGTATGATTATGTAACTTCATGTGTTCTTTAATGCATCTAGATTGTATGAAGATAATCAGTTTATGTGGATTACAATTGAAATTACATCAAATGACAGATTTATATTACACTTTTCTAGACACTCAAAGACGCTTTACAATGAAAACGAGTCATTCCCATCCATGTGCACAGTCACATGTGAAGGTGGTGAGCTACTGCAAACCAGGAGTACCTAGGCTAAACTTGATTTGAAAGAACCATTGGTTGGTGCTTTCTTTAACTGTCTACATGTCACTTGCTCATTTTAGCCTTACAACATATTAACACCTGCAGTAATTGAATTTTTAAAGAAATTTTCCAGTTAAAAAAAGTACTCATTGCAGATTTGGGTATTTTATATGTGATTAAACACATTAAAACTGTAAAACCAACAACTATATCTTTTTCTATTGTTTTGGCATGAAAGTTTCCGAAGTATTAAAATGTATCATATTATTTTATAAAATTAATTTATAAGTGTATAAATGCATTTATGTTACTTTAATGCTTTGATATAGTTTTGCTTTGATACATGTTTACATAAGAGCCAATCCCTCTTTGGGGTAGACTGGCTTAATGGGCGTAACAAAGAAAATACCTTATGAATAGGTGGGCTGGAATTACTTGCCCCACCTTGCTTTCACTGATAAATAGTTGGCTGTGTTTGCTGTTGGTACCATTTATTTGGTAAACTTTGTGGGATAAAGCTTTGTCTGTATTTACCGTGAGGTAGAATCCATTTCCCTGTTAGTAGTTTTTGTCTGCATTTGATTCTTCTGCTTGAAGATCTTCCTTTTTCCCTTCTTTGTCATCTGCAACCAACTGCCAAGGTAAGTTTTCCCATTTTATATTTAAACTGTGAAATTGTTGCGAATTATAACTAGGTATTAATGTGAACTAAAAGTGTATATATGTATGAATTTTATGAGATAGACCTATATGTAGTTAATGGAAAGTAGAGACATCTACCACAATTCTGAAAGGTCTACGTACTTACAAATGTTTGTTGAGATGGTTGAGATAATGAAATATTCAATTTGGAAGTTTCCAAGCTGTAATAAGTGTTTACAAAAAAAATATATCAGTATCAATATGTAGACACCGAGAAGGTACACGATGCCATTAAATACCTCAGATCAAACAATGTTTTATACAAAGACGTACAATTTAACAGCCAATGGACCAACCCCCTGGAAAAAGACAGTGACATTTCTAGCTGTCAAGATGAACATAACACTGCAGATGTAAGCAATGTGGAGGTGGAGGATGAAAACATTGTAGATGATGATGATCATTTTAATGACAAACAACAGCATGGAATGTATTTGGACACATCTATGCAACCTGTAGATATTGCACAAGAAATACTGGACAACCATTTTGACAGTGTTTTCTCAATAGCACCATATGAGGGAAATAGTCCAGTCAGGTTGCTTACAGATATTTCCAATGACGCAAAATGTTTTCCAATTCTGTTTCCTAAAGGTACAGGTACTTTTCATGACACAAGAAAGCCAAAACTTACGCTCAGTAAATATTTAAATGGTAGGATTTTGAATGGTGATGGCAGATTTCGCAGAAACTTGGATTACATCTTCTATGCACAGTATTTGTCGGAAGTAAATCAAGTTGTGTCAAATGTTTCCATCACATTGAGAAAAGGCTACCATGGGAAAGAAAATAACAATCACATCTTCTATGCTTGGCAACACAGACTGTAAATAATCTTTTAAATGCTGACATGGGCTACAAGTTTTTGAAGCCTATCAGAGGCACACCGGTATTTTGGCAGGGAGTTCAAAAGGACCTCTTTGCTTATGTTAGACAGCTTGGCATTCCAACTTGGTTTGCATCATTCTCTTCTGCTGATTTAAGATGGCCAGAACTCATGGGAGCTTTTATAAATGTGGAAAACATTCAAGTCAATGTCAGTGAAATGGAATGGGCACAGAAATGTCATTTGTTAAATAACAATCCAGTAACAGCAGCACGAATGTTTGACCACAGATTTTGATGCTTTTTAAAAGACGTCATCTTGTCTCCTGCTCAGCCAATAGGTAAAGTCATTGATTACTTTTACAGAGTAGAATTTCAACAGCGCGGGTCATGCCATACACACTGTTTGTTTTGGACTGATGGGCCCCTAAGTGGGAGTCAACACAGATGATGAAGTCATAGCTTTTGTTGACAAATATGTCACGTGTTACCTCCCACCTGAAAGTGATCCACTGCATGAAGTTGTGAGCAGCGTTCAAATGCACAGCAAAAAACACTAAGAGTTGCAAAAAAAAGCAAACAACGTGTAGATTTAACTTTCCCCGCCCACCAACAAACAAAACATTCATATGTAAACCAGAAACCGATCAGAAGCACAAAGACACTTAATCTGACCAAAAGCAACACCATGACAAAACTAACACAGAAGAGCAGCAAATTCAACCAGAAAAACATTCAACAGATTCTTCTCAATTACAATTTGTAGCAAAACAAATAATGACTACAGTCAAAGAAGCTTTAACAAACGAAAATAACACGTTTAACATAGACGATTTATTCAGCTCCATTGGTATCGACCAGAACACATTTGAAACAGCCTATAAACTGACTGCTAAGAAAACTAGTATCATTCATAAAAGAGGCATAAATGATGTTTGGGTTAATCAGTATAACAGAGACCTGTTGCGTTGCTGGAACGCTAATATGGACATACTCTTTGTGTGTGATGCATATGCATGCATAGTTTACATAATTTCATACATCTCCAAAGCAGAACGAGAAATGGGTTTGCTCTTAAGGCACGCTCAAGATGAAATCAAAAACAAAGGAAACATGGATGCAAAACAATCACTAAACAAATTAGGAAGTATGTTCCTGCATAACAGAGAGGTTTCTGCACAAGAAAAAGTTTATCGACTCACAAAATGAGATTTAAAGAGGGCTCAAGAAAAGTCGTTTTTGTTCCAACAGGCGACAATATTATCAGAATGAGCCTACCTCTTCATGTTATTCAAAACAGAGCAAACAATGACCAAATCTGGATGCTAAACATCACTGACCGTTATAAAAGCAGGCCAAAATCCAATGACTTCATGGACATGTGCATGGCGAATTTTGCCTCAGAATACAGAAATGTTCCAAAAAGTGAGAAATGCAAACCTGGTGTGATTTCACTATTCAACAACTTTGCAATTGGCAATATTTCATTACCGTACCAACCTTTGAGAGAAGAAAAAGTGAACACATCAAGAGCAACTCTAAAACATTTACAAATATTAGTTATAAATGAAATATCAATGGTTGATAACAAGTTATTAACATATATGCTCTGACTTTTCTTCTTTTGGTAATGTTTCAGTCATAGCTGCTGGTGATTTCTATCAGTTGCCACATGTCAAAGGGACTCCTCTTTACAGAGACCCAATTGGTTTTAATTTGTGGCAAAACAATTTCAGTCATACAGAGTTGACGGAAGTGGTACGGCAAAAACATCAAGACTTTGCAGTAACTCTTAACCGTATAAGAAAACATAAAAAAGGTGAAAAACTTCATCCACATGATCAGTTACTTCTTAAACACTGTGAAACGGGCATCGGTGACGAGACAGAAGATCTACACATTTTTGCAACAAACAATGATGTGGATGCACATAACTTCAAGATGTTGCATAAAATATGCTCAAACATTGTGCAGATTAAGGCCCAAGATTTCAAAAGAAACCCTCAGACTGGCCACAGTACTAAAATGCCATCGACAAATGATTTAGGCAAAAAAACATATTTGGATAAATTACTAAGTGTCGCTCCAAAATCTCGAGTGATGCTCATCAAAAACATTGACATTCAGGATGGTCTTGTTAATGGAGTGTTCGGTACGGTCTCTCACATCACATTTCAAGGTTCTGATAGTTTCCCACAAACAATTTATGTTGACTTTGACAACCAAGACATTGGTAACAAACTAAGGAATAAGTTTCCAACTTCTGACATCCGACTTAAAAACAGTCTCCAATTGGTCCAGATGAAGATAAAGTGGAAAATGCCATTAGACGACAATTTCCTCTTCGTCTTTCATGGGCCTGTTCAATACATAAAGTTCAAGGACTAACACTAGAAAAAGCAGTAGTGTCCTTTAAAAGGATATTTTCTGCTGGCCAAGCTTATGTAGCACTGAGTTGTGTAAATTCTGTGGAAAATCTTATCATTCAAGACTTTAAAGAAAATGCAATCTATGCAAGAAGTGATGTGGAAGACAATTTGAAATTAATGACAAACTTCATTGAAACACCATTAACAACACCTGACTGTATTCTCAAAGTTTGTCTTCACAACGTGCAAGGTCTACAGAATCACATACAAGATGTACAAAGTAATCATAAGCTACTGGGTGCTGATTTGATTTGTCTCACTGAAACATGGCTAGAAGAAAGACATTCCCTTAACAGCGTTTCACTAACAGGTTGGACATTTCACCACAAAGTAAGATCAAAAAGCTACCATGAAAATAGTGTTTTTGAAAGTTTAAAAAGCAAGAAAGGTGGTGGTGTTGGTTTCTATCACAAGAACAACATTGTGTTTCAAGTAATGGCTTTGCAGTGTGACAACTTGGAAGCTTTGCTTTTTCATGCACCGACTTTTAACCATAACTACATGCTTCTGTACAGACCACCATCATAAAAAATACATAATTTCAAGGAAAACTTAAAAGCAGTGTTGCATAACTTCAATGACTTTCCAGGAGCAAAAATAATAATGGGTGATATGAACGATGATGCACTGGTTTCCAGCTCGTTCCTAAACTTCATGAAATCACAAGGATACACTCAAATAATAACCAGTCCAACAACAGAAAATGGCACATTAATTGATCACATTTACATCAAGGACATAAATGCTGAAACTGTCAATGTAGAAATTATTCCCACCTATTACAGTTACCATGAATGTATTCAAATTACTTTCTTAAAATCACAAAATACATCAAGCTAACAACATTATGTTGCTTCTTTGAAAGTGTACAAGAACCCAAAGCAATTTCTAATAAAGTTCCACATACCAAGGGCCATAATGTTCCACTTGTGAAAGCAAATCTGTCGGGCCTTACCTTGACATTCAGATGACAATTCTGAATGCCACACAGTTGGACAGGACACAATAAAAAAAAAAAAAAGTGCACAAGATGGAGAACATGAAACATCAATTGTGTTGACAGCAGTCACTCAAAGATTCGCAGCTTCTGTTTGTTCTAAAGCAAACCTTATTTCTGTCAGGATTTTACTTCACCTTGTATTGACTTTGTTGTTTGTTTAATTCTGTTGGTCCCTGCACCCTCTGTTCCCTGCCATCATTCACCTTTCCTCTGCTCTGTAATTTCCCAAAATGCTTGCAACACCCACCTCACCTGTTTCTGATCTTTTCTCAGTTGCAATTCATTGCCGTCTGCAAAGTCCAAGTCTGGCCAGTCTGCTAAGTCTACCAAGCTGCTTTCTTCATCTCCAGTGCCCCTCCATCATCTCCAGTGCTGCTCACGTCATCTCTAGTGCCACTCTCAGACTCTCCTCCTTCCAGTGTCTTTGTGGGCGTCAACAACGACAACAATCCCTCTTTCTGTGTGTCCATGGGTGTTGGCAAAAATGACACTCCATCTTTCTGTGAGTCCATGGGGGTTGGCGACGACGCACCTTCCTCTCATCTAGCCGCTCCAAAGAAGGGCAGGAACAAGGCCTCCCACCAGGTCGCTCCCAAGACGGTCATGACAACACCTCTCCATCAGCCTCCAAGAGGGTCCAGGAGGACCCCTCTGTCTCACCTACCTCCAAGGGTCATGGGGGATGTGTTTACTAAATTAATACTTATCAATACTAACCATCATGGACAGATTTTCTTTGGTTTTGAAACAAAGCTTTACACTATGGTCAATTGAAAAATTTGGGCAACAAATAAACATGGTAATGGTCAACTATTAATAGTTTGAGGTTCTTTTTTGTAAACGTGGATTTTTTACAAATTTCTAAATATATATATAAGTATGACTAGCATTGCTACAATGAAGGTTAAGAATTTCTTCTACAAAAGCCATTGAGTGTAGAGGTTTACATTTTCATAGATTTTTGCGGGTTTCAACTGGATGTAATGAGAATGAAGTTAATTAAGTTGGAAGTTTAATTTCTCATTAAAAACTGTTTAATCCAGAAACATAGAAATAATGATTTTTTTCTCCACATGTAGGCATGGTGTTTAGAGAATATTTAGGTAATTTATTCACATACTATTGATTTCTTATGAATTTATTTACTTGGCCATGTGTGCCATAAAATGGCATTGGAAAATTTTCTATTAGAAAAGCATTTTGTCTAGGGACATGGAGATAAATGCTTATTAGTGCAGATGTTGACTTCATCATCTGACAATATTTTGGGTATTTTTGAATGAATATTGCATTTTTTATGAATTTATTTCTTTGCCTCTGTGTGGTATCAAATGGCAGTTAGCTTTTCCTTCCCGAGCTTTCTTCACAAATTATACCATTGCGACTTATTGAGCGCCTTTGAGTATGCACCGCCCTGGCGAGTTTCGCCTCGGCCCGCTCGAGAGAGAGGCAGCAGACCCACGCCCGCAGGACATGGGGATCGGAGCATGCGGATAGGGGCGGAGCGTGGAGGCTTGGAACCCGTTGATAACTGCTTGCAGTTCTAGTTTTAATTGTATTTTTGTTTTAAAAGTATTTCAAAAGTGCCTTTTTGTAAAACTGTAGAGTTGTTTAAATATTTGACACAAATATCTTACAATATCAAATAATAATTTTAAACAATTTTAAATGTCATTTTCTGTCATTTGTCAGCTTGTTATCAGCTTGGGCATCCTGTTCATTCAAGAGTGACCAACACAACTACATTGGCTAACTTGCGACAAATGCTGGTTGAAGAACGGGATGCCACCCAGCAGTGTGTGACCAGGCTGGTGAGCAGCATGAGAAGGAGGTGCAAGGCATTTGTAGCTGTGTATTGTTCTTCTACATGTTAGTGAGGCCCCTGTTTGTAAATGAATAAGCTGATTGTATAGTATGTCTTGTTTCTTCAGACCTCAATCATCCAAGCCAATAAACGCATCAAAGAAGAGTCAACAGCTGAATAAGCTGAAGATTTTGAGTGTTTTTTATGGGCACAACCCACATACTCAGCTCTGCTGCTCAGTTCACAATTGCATTTTCCTAACAAATGTGGCACCATTTAAGGGAAAATAAACAGGTTTTCCAAGATTCATTGCCAAGAAGCATTGTTTCAACAAAAAATAATCAACTAAACACAAATGTCCTTTTTGTACAAAGTTTATATCAAGTCTCCCTAAATCCTGTAGAAAAATGTGTTCTGCACAGATAAACCCAAAGTTTAACTTTATGCCACAATTCCAAAAGGTACGTTTGGTGCAGAAACACCAAACAAACAGCATCCCCACAGTGAAACATGGTGGTGGCAGCATTTTGCTGTGGGGTTTTGGAATGTCCTAACCAGAATCTAGACCAGGGGTCTACAACATGCAGCTCTTTGACAAGCTTTGACAAAAGCTAACATGGAAATGACTATTTATATTTAGAATGACACAAGTAAAAACTAATTGTAGCAGTTTTTTGTCCAGTTTTCTACAATATATGAATCCATTTTTTGTAACATAAGGATGCTTTATAAAAAAAGAATTTGTTTGCCCTGATAGTTTGTTAAACAGGTTACTGCTTCATGAATTTAACCTTTTTTGAAATTCACTAGATAATAAACACATCTACAACAAGGTCTTGAGGAAATAAAATATTATGTTATGAAATACTGGATTTAGGCATGCAAGTTATTCTAAGAACATATGAATTAAAAGTAAATGTTTGGCTTTTATAAATGAATAAATAAATAAATAAATAAATAAATAAATGTTTAGGTAAAATAAGTTATCAGTTGTGAGAGAAAATATATTGAGTCACAATTAATTATCCAACAAACTGTCCTACTGTTTATGTTTACGCAAATAATTTACTGGATTGTAAATATATGTTTCATTATTTCAAAGTGGGACGCTTATTTTTCTCAAATGTAGTTGTGTCTCACACATGCCCTTATAACTCAGTGGTTAAACTCTGTTCAATAGATATACACAAACTGGCTTTCTCCTTTTTAAAAGGAGTTTGGTCATTGTCTTTGCCCTAAAATGTAAAAATACTGATAATGTCAACAATTGATTTTAGTTTTTCAATTTTAGAAGGTAACAAGCTATTTTTATATGTAATATTGCTATACTATAAAGAGACATCCTCACATTCTGACTTGAGGAAGGAAGAGTGGGCAAATATTCCCAAGACAATGTGTGTCAGCTGACAGACTCCTTCCTTAGACTGAAGGAGTGACATTAAAAGATGCTGCAATAACATTTTGTTTCAGGGAGTTTATTTTATTAATCTTTATTTAACCAGGCACATTCCTTTAAGATCCCAGATCTCTTTTCAAGGGGGGCCTGGGCCTGAAGGCAGCCTAACATGCATGTTTTTGGACTATGAGAGGAAACTGGAGAAAACCCACAGAAACCCCAGGTCCAATGTGGGGTTTGAACCCAGGACCTTCTTGCTGAGAGGCAACGGTGCTAACCACTAATCCCCATGCTGCCAAAAGTGAATACCTGGAGAAGCTGCTGGCTTACTGGACAAGACCCAGAACCCTCTGCACAGCCCCATCATCAGGCAGAGCAGACCACCTCTACACAAAGACTTCAGAAGTCTCCAGATGGCTGGAGAACATCTGCTCAGCTGAGACAAGTCACCATCATCAGTACAGTCAGGATGCAAAACTCAACTTTCATTTGATACATTTAGTTTAAATAAAATTTTAATGCGTTTACTTAATGACATGACGATCAGTCAGTTGAAATTGTTCTATTGGTACAGACAAACAAACACATACACAGGCAAAAACATTATTAACTCCACCTGCGCCTTTCAGTGGTGGGTGATAATAGTAATGCATTTTAGAAATCTTTCAGTTTTGATAAGTGCCATTGAGAGAGAGGGTATTAGTAATTTCTAAAATAAAAGAGAGAAATGTATGATTGGATTAAATGATCAAATGTCTTGCCATAGCAGAACCCTGTTAGTGGCTGTTTGAAAAGCAGCAGGGTTGGGGGGTGGGGGCTGGTTTGTAGACCCAGTCCAGCCCTGACTACAGATGTGGAGCGTGCAGTACATTATCACACAGGTGTTGTGTAATATGTGTGTTGCCCGCCCCCAGCTGCAGCTTTAATAAATAAGGGCCACCTAATTGGGTGGAAGGGTTGATGATGAGGAGAATGATTCCTGTCATAACCTTCTGGTTCCGTGATTTAGCTAAAGATTCGGGCTCCAGCACCGCACCTTTCAGCGGCCTGCGTTGGAAATGTTCTTGCATGGAAGTGACTCCGAAAACAGCTCGCGCCTACGTGACGGAACTTTTAAAAAGTGTATTATAAACCGTCCTGGTGTGTGTGTGTGTGCGTTGCAGAGGAGGCTGTTGCTCTGATGCAGAGGGGAAAAATCCCTCCTCCTCGCCGTCTTCCCTCACCTTTTTCCCACCGCCGCCAGCCGATAGCTGCAGCTGACAGAGCGGAGCGGAAAAACAAACAAACAAACAAAAAAATATATATATCCATTATCTACCTGGAGTTTTCCTGTGGCCTGTGATCACAGCCTCTCCAGTAACAGGATGTAGCCAGACTGTACTCTTGGCTTCTTCGCTGTTAGTGGAAGAAAACAGGGGAGAGGGTAAACAGAGGAACCGCAGAGGCACGCGAATCTAAAAATCCGTGTGTCCGCGTGATATTTACTTGATGAAGAATATCCGTCCATCCCGTGTCACTCCGTAATTCCAAGAAGAAGGAAGACAGCCGAGCCACTCAGCTTTTGGATCCGTCGCCATGTCTAGATGAGAGTCTTAACAGCGCGCGCCCTCGTTCTAAGCGCGCACCAAAAGATACTCCTCGCGCGCCTAACATGGATGCGAGGACGCGCGCAGAATTAGTCCAGAATAGAAAGTCATGCCATGTTCATGGTTTTGTTTTAATATTATTGTGTGAATGCTTTTAAGCAATCACACTATTGAGATCCTGTTTCTCTTTATTATTATTATTATTATTATTATCATTATTATTATTATTATTATTATTATTATTATTATTATTATTATTATTATTATTATTATTATTATTGTTGTTGTTGTTGTTGTTGTTGTTACTTTAACTATTCCGTTTTTCAGCAATTTTTTTCTCATTGAAATACATTGAAATTCCGTTTTCAACTGTCAAATCTTACTGCTGTTTGAAAGCTCACTACTAAAGCAAACTTCCACCTAGAAACGCCATTCAAGGTTTGAAAAAAACATAAGACATTCAACTCTTACTGTATGATTCAGCTTTTTGATATCTCATTATATCTAGTTTTTTTTAATAATCTCCGTTTAAACACAGACGTTCCCAACAGACCCTCACAATACGTTTGGGCCTGCCAGGTCTGACCGGCATCCTCCCCCACCATCGGAGCCAACTCACCGTCAGTTGACAGCTCCACCCCTCTCTTCACCCGAGTGTCCAAAACATGCGGCCGCAGATCAGATGAAACGACAACAAAGTTGATCATTGAACTGCAACCTAGGGTGTCCTTGTGCCAAGAGCACATATGGACACCCTTATGTTTGAACATGGTGTTCGTTATGGACAATCCATGACGATCACAGAAGTCCAACAACAGAATACTGCTCGGGTTCAGTTCAGGGGGGTCGTTCCTCCCAACCACACCCCTCCAGGTCTCACTGTCATTGCCCAAGTGAGCATTGAAGTCCCCCAGCAGAACAAGGGAGTCCCCAGGAGGGGCACTCTCCAGTAACCCTTCCAAGGACTCCAAAAAGGGTGGTCGGCGCATAAGCGCAAACAACAGTCAGAACCCATCCCCCCACATGTAGGCGGAGGGAGGCAACCCTCTCATTCACTGGGGTAAACCCCAACGTACTGGCAACAAGATGGGTGGGCAACAAGTATGCCCACCCCTGCTCAGCGACTCTCACCAGGGACAACTCCAGAGTGAAAGAGTGTCCAACCCCTCTCAAGCAGACTGTTTCCAGAGCCAGAGCCATGCGTTGAGGTGAGCCCGACTATTTCTAGCCGGAACCTCTCAACCTCACACACCAGCTCAGGCTCCTTCCCCACAAGAGAGGTGACATTCCAAGTCCCGAGAGCCAGCTTCTGTAGCAGAGGATCAGACTGCCAAGGTCCCCGCCTTCGGCCACCACCCATCTCACATTGCACCTGACCCCTTTGGCCCCTCCCATAGTTGGTGAGCCCATGGAAAGGGGGACCCACGTATCCTCTTCGGGCTGTGCCCGGCCGGGCTCCATGGGTGAAAGCCCGGCCACCAGGCGCTCGCCAACGTGCCCCACCTCCAGGCCTGGCTCCAGAGTGGGGCCCTGGTGACCCACGTCCGGGCGAGGGAACACTGTGTCCAATATT
>NC_051452.1:12262905-12275772 GCF_001649575.2 Kryptolebias marmoratus | reverse complement strand
TAACTCCTTCAGTGTTCGAGCTGCTGGTGGAGTTCAGAGTTAAGAAGTAAAGAGTTATTGATTCCATTTTAACACCTCTAGATTTGATACGTAAACACTTTGTTTTAACACTGGATTTTAACTACTAATAATATACATCCCAGAGTTACATTAACAGAATGTGACTCTATAAGTGTAAAATTAACTCTGCTTTTGCACAAAGTCTGCTAACACCAAAACATTTAACACTTTTGAATTTGCTGTGTATTAATAAAAGTAGAATAAGGAAAAATCTGTCACCTGGAATACAACAAACAATAATAACAACTTAGTGATCAGAGCTGTCATGTGGATTTTTAAGATGGTTAGAGTCACTGTGGGATTATTTTTATCTTTGCGCTTCTTAAATGACTGATAAATGATTTTTCTTACATGAAAAACACCGTCTTTGATGTGCAAAACATTAAAGAATTATCTTATTTCCTGTATAAAGTAAAATTTATCATATATTATAATTGTAAACAATAAGACCTATTTAACAATTCTTACAATATGAGGCCATGCTGCTGTAAAGGCAGAGAGATTGAAAAAAAGACAGCTGGTCTTTTTTGGTAAAACCACTATTTGTTGTTATAATTAGTCAAAAAGAGAGAACGTAAATCCAAATGTTTGCTTAAAACAACCTAAGCACAGCCTTTTACCTTAGGCCTCAGTAAATAAATATTCAGTTTTTGTCTATGCTTTGTTAAAACTTTTACTTTTGCATTACTTATCAATCTGTGCTAAAATTTCTTGTACTGGTTTTATTCCAGCAACTGCTATCATTCCATCATTACAAAAGTCAGCTCTTCTGTATTCTCACTCTGTCCTTTTAACAGGCTCTTCTTTCCCCTGCTTTCACAGTAGTGTCCTCTGGTGATAAAGAACAATAACAGCAACAGAATAGCACACCAAATGTATTCAGTGTAAAATTATGAAGACAACATTTCCCCCATTACCCAAACAAATATTCTCATTCATCGTTTCTTTAAGGCTCAGATTTATTTCATCACATAGTCTTTTATCCATATCCATAGTATTTTATCCAACAGTTCATTTTGGTGTCCTTTTTGGGCTAAGGTGTTCCTCTGCTATATCAGTTCTTTGTGTTTCATTGGAGTAAAGCGAAAATCATTCTGCATTCCATCTTTTCCCATCGCTAAGAATCAGTGAGCTCAGTCCAGTCTGCTGCTGTACTAATAAACGAATGCTGTACTGTGTTTCTCCTTTTCCCACATGAAAAGGCTTCTTCACTCTGCTAAATCTAACAGTGACTTTGGTGGGTTTGGCTCTTCTCTTTTTGTCTGTGTAAAGTGCACTTATGACTTATTGTAGAAAGAGTTTAATTCTAACATGGTTGGACTGTTCATTGTACTTGGATGAGGAAGAATGTCCAGCTTTGTCCTCATTGGTCTTCCTCTGAGAGGGCTTCTAGGGTCGTTGTGCTGCCTGAAAGGCGTCTTTTAACACTCCATTAAAATGTTCAACACATCTGTTCGCCTGAGGATACCAAAATTGACCAAATTTGTTTTTCAGTAATCAATGACTCTGAATACTACAATGAAGAACAATTTACAAATATTAATATAACAAATGGATGTCTTTCTATCATACATTTTAATAGTAGAAGCATAAATGCAAACTTATTCAAAATAACAGATTATTTAAAACAGTTAAACAGAACTTTTTCAATAATAGCACTTTCAGAGACATGGCTCAATGATTTAAACATGAATAGTATTAATATTGAAGAGTATGAATTATATTATACAATAGAAGCAATATAAGAGGTGGAGGAGTTGCTTTATTTGTTAATAATGAAATAAAATGTAAGTTAATTCATAAAATGTCTATGACGATGGATGAAGTTATGGAAATTGTAACTATCGAGGTAATAAATAAGTATTCAAAAAATATAATAATAAGTTGTGTATATCGATCACCTGAATCAAACATTGAAATATTTACAAATAAAATTATGAACATCTTTGAAGGGAGTTGTAACAAAACAATTATTTTGTGTGGTGATTTCAATATAGATTTGGGAAATGAAATAAGCTCAAACAATACTGGTACATTTATAAATACAATGCATTGTTTAAATCTTTGTCCATTGATATCAAAACTCATTAGAATCACAACTCATAGTGCTACAATTATTGACAACATTTTTACTAATATAACAAATGAAGAAGTAATAGGTGGTATTTTAATAACAGATATAAGTGATCACTTGCCTGTTTTCATGATTTGTAAAAGGGATCAATATAGTACAAAAGCAACCAAAAACAAGAAAAAAAAAACATGTCAAAAAAGGTTTTGGATAAATTAAAGGATGATTTGGGAAAACTAAACTGGGGAAAGGTATATGTTGGTGATGTACACAAAGCATATGATATTTTAGTTTTTTTTTTATGAAAAGAACTGTGTGCAAAATAATTACAAATAGTCAAATATTGTTAACCAACCATGGATGACAAAAGGACTGAGAAATGCTTGTAAAAAAAAAAATCATTTGTATTCATGCTTCTTGAAATTAAGAACAAAAGAATCGGAGGATAAATATAAGAAGTATAAAAACAAGTTAGTTTTTATCATAAGACAGCATAAAAAGAAATATTATAGTGATTTATTAGATAAAAGTAAAAATGATATGAAAGCAACATGGAGAGTAATAAATGGTGTTTTGAAAAAAAAGGTTAAACCTGATGTTTTACAATATTTCATTAAGGATGATAATGAAATATATGGGAATAATGAAATTGTAAATGAATTTAATAATTACTTTGAGAAAGTTGGCCCAAGCCTTGCTGCTAAAATACCAAATTTAAAAGATAGTGTAACTCATACAGTAATGGGCTGTACTAACAGTTTTTTTCTTGAGAGAACTGATAAGGAAGAAATAATGAATATTGTTAAAAAATTTGCTGACAAAAAGTCAAAGGACTGGATGGACATGGATATGAGGTTTGTGAAGGAAATAATGGGTTATGTTATTGAGCCATTGAGCCATATATGTAATTTATCATTCTCGACAGGAATATTTCCTGACAGCATGAAAATAGCAAAGGTAATTCCTATTCATAAGAATGGTGAAAAATCTAATTTTACTAACTACTGTTACCTCAGTTCTCGAAAATTTTGGAAAAACTGTTTGTAACCCGATTGGATCGATTTATTAACAAAAAATATTTTGAGAAATAATCAATATGGCTTTAGAGCTAATACTTCAACATCAATGGCACTTATGGACCTGATAGAACAAATAACAACAGCTGTTGATCAAAAACAATTTTGTGTTAGTGTTTTTGTTGATTTGAAAAAGGCCTTTGACACCATTAACCACACCATTCTTCTGGAAAAGTTAAATAAATATGGCATAAGAGGTCCAGTTTTACAATGGGTATGAAGTTATTTGACGAATAGGAAACAATTTGATGTAAGATCTAAATTTGGTGATCTTGAATGTGTCTTGTTTGCAGATGACACCACATTTTTTTGTTTGGGTAAATAATAATCAAATAATCGAAATGATGCAAACAGAATTAGTAAAAATACAAAGTTGGTTTAAGCTTAATAAATTATCATTAAATTTAGACAAAACTAATTATATGATATTCACTAAAAGAAAAAGAACGGTCAATCTTTCATTTAGAGTTGAAGGTGTTGAGATCAGTAGAGTCAGTGAGGTTAAGTTTTTGGGTGTCATCATTGATGAAAATTTGACCTGGAAGTCTCATATAAATTATTTAAGAGTAAAACTAGTAAAATCAATTGCAGTATTATATAAGGCAAATGAATTGTTTAATGATAAAGCACTGTTTATATTATATAATGCAATAATTGTTCCACATTTGATTTATTGTGTTGAGGTATGGGGAAAGGCATATAAAACATTTACAAAGTCTATTTTTATCTTGCAAAAAAGAGCCAGAAGAATTATAGCTGGGAAATATTATAGTCACCCATCAAATATATTATTTTGCCAGTTAAAATTGTTGAAGTTTCATGAGTTGGTTGATTATAAAATATTGTTAATTATGTATAGAGCTCATAATTATGTATAGAGCTCATAATTGACCTTTGAAAATTCAATCAAAATTCATTAAGAGGGAAAGTATTTATAATCTTAAAGGATTTGAAATGTTTGTGAAACCCAAAATTCGAACTAACTTGAAAGAGAGATGTATCTCAGTTCAAGGAATTAAGTTATGGAACAATTTGGCTAATGAGTATAAAAATGCAGGTTCAATTAAGTTATTTGGAAGATTGGTAAAATTTGATTTGTTGAAGGGTGGCACAGTGGAGTAGTAGTTAGAGCTGTTGCCTCCCAGCAAGAAGGTTGAAGGATCGCTTCCTGGCCTGGGGCCTTTCTGGGTGGAGTTTGCATGTTCTCCCTGTGCACGCGTGGGTTTAGTTTGGGTACTACGGTTTCCTCCCACAGACCAAAAACATGCATGTTAGGTTAATTGACTCTGAAATTGTCCCTAGGTGTGAATGGTTGTTTGTCTATATGTGGCCCTGCGATGGACTTACGACCTGTTCAGGGTGTCCCCCGCCTCTTGCGACTGCTGGGGATAGGCACCAGCTCCCTGCGACCTGGAATGGAGAACGGGTAAAGAAAATGGATGGATGATTTGTTGAATAAATATGAAAATACATAATAAGCATTTATATGAACTGCTGGTTGAGTAGTATAAAAATTTTGTTTATTTTTTTTGTTTTTGCTGACCACCAGGGTGTAAAATTGTTATTTGTGTGATGTAAGTATGGGTGTTTGTATATAATACTTTTTTGTTAAATGGGGCAGACGTTATAAGATTTTTTTCTTCTTTCTGCTCCTTTTCATTTAATTAATTTGTGTTGTGTTGGAAATTTTTTTTTTTTTGATTAAATGTTTTGTCTTTTAATTAATTTAATTAAAAAGGATACACTTGTTCTAATTAATGCCACATTCAATTGTAAAAACAGCAAAAGCAGAAGATGTAAACTGTAGTCTATTATCAGTAGTGATGGTGCAAAAAATTCTTTCATGAGCAAACATAGAAGTTACGAATGCCATGAAAGTGTTTGTTGTAGCATTAGGAGTAAATGCAACTTCAGGTCATTCACTGAAATAATCAACAAGGGTGATGGAAAACATGTATTCATAAACTCCATGTTGAAATTGGCCCACAATGTTGACAAAAATGTGTTGAAATGGACTCTCTTGAAACTTGACAGGTTGTCTGGTGCTGGGGAATCACTAATGATTTTGTCACATGCCTGATGGATGGTGCATGATGACAGGATTGTGTAGACCAAATTGTCCATATGCAGCCACCAGTACAGTTCTTTAAGGCCTGGTCCCAATACTTGAACTTCCACCCTTGTTCCACCCTTGTGTCCTTCAAATGTGCGTTCATGCTGAAGGGTTTGAGTGCGTAGTGTGTCCCAATTCTCCGAAGTGGTCTTTTGCTCCCTCCCCTTTGCGTACTACATCTGCCCTCTGCCTAAGCCCACATCCAGGACTATGGTGTAGTATTTACCCAATATCCATCGCTGCATGTGAAATTTGATTTTTTTTTAAATTATCTTTATTGATAATGAAAGGATTTTGAATTAAAAGGAGTAAATATGGCAGTGGTGACAGAGCAAGCTGCAACTGTCATAAAAAAAGAAGTTTTCAAATGTAAAGTACCATATTTTACGGACTATAAGGTGCACTTAAAAGCCTTCGATTTTCTCAAAAAATCTGTGTTGCTTATAATCTGGAGTGCCTTATATATGTAAGAAGTCGTAATGTTTTAGTACGACTTTGGTAAACTACAAAGCCACATTGCTTGCAGCATTTGCAGTGTTTCCCAGGACTCTGCGCTTGGCGCATGGACCTGAGTGAGCACTGTAGGCATTTATACTTGACGCTTTTGTCAGTGCAGTATTCTCCGAAAAAACGGGGCTGTTTTGTTTCGCTTTATGCGTCTTATAATCCAGTGTGCCATATATTGCAGAAAATACAGAATTGGAATAAATACTGTTTCACTCTACTTTACATGTGTGAATACTATCAAATTTTGCTCTGTATTCAACAAGTCATAACAAAACACATTTGCACAGCCAAAAATCTCCTGCAATGACTTTGGAAAGCAAAAATACCTTAACTGGACTTTTAAAATCGTATTGGCACCTTCTTAAAATGCCAAAACAGTGACCAGTCCCACCATGTTGGATGTCGCAGTTACGACAGAGGAGCAAGTCGATGGCGTAACCTGTACTGTCCCAATTCTCTAATTTTTGCATGCTTGTAACCTGCGCACACAAACCCCTATGTGCACTTCGACTGAGAACATACTTCATAGAGGGGCGTAGGGTGTAGTGGGTGTAGTATTGGGACCGGGCCTAAGACATTTCTACTGTGAACCACGCCCCGGTGTGAGTCAGGTGCACAACCTTTTCATGCAAAGACTTGATTAGCATGAGACATTTTTCTCTGAATATCAGTGGTGACTCTGTAGCCAATTCATGATGCACAAGAAAGTAAAGTTTGACTTCATCTGAATGGGGCTTCTTAACTTTAAGCCATCCTGAGTAGATGATTTGTCATAGTTTTGTAAGTTCATGACAGCTTTCACATTTATCTTTAAAATTATCAAGTGAGAATGAAGTCAGGAGAGGAGAGATTTCTGCAATCTCTGATATCAAGTCCTGTTCAGAATCTGAAGCTATATTAGAGATGCTCAGGAGAACATGTGAGAGGAAGTCCACCTGATGTTCTGACTTTGGTGTTTTTTCTATTTTTATTTATTTTTTACTCTTTTTATACAACATTTTACTTCAACAACAAACACCCCACCCCAGTACCTACCTGTGACAAACTTATGAAATACAAAAAAAACAGAAAAAAAGGTAATGACAAAATTAATAATAAAATAACTAAAATATGTATATATGAACACACATGTCAAGCCATTTTACTGTGGTGCTCATTTCAGACTGAGCTGAGAATCTGTACCTTTAATATAGGACAAAGGGATTCCAGGTTATTTCAAATGATCCAACTATACCAGCTAAATTCAGCCTGATCTGTTCCAGTTTAAGAAAATAAAGGACCCTTGTAATCCATCTTATATATGTAGGTGAAACTGCAGCGTTACAGTTTAACAGTATTAGTGTGGTAATTTGGCTTTTTTCTGGGTTTTGTTTATGTTTTATTTTTATTCTTTGGTTTGGGTTTTTGTTTTGTCTCATGTTCATGTTTCATTTCACCCTTCCCCAGTCACTCACTTGCCTGTCAGCCACGCCCATCTACACCTGTCCCGACTCTGTAATCATTCCACCTGTTCCCACTCACCTCGTTATCCTCAGTGTTAAAAACCCGGTCACTCTTTCCATACCTCGCTGGTCCATTGTTTGATGTTGTTTGTTTGTTTCTGTGTTCCTGGTTTCCGTCTCCGTGCCCGTTCTTGTTTTCACTGCTCCGTGTCCTATGTTCTCACCTTTGTTATGATTTAGTCTCTGTTGCCACGTCAGCTTTTGTTTTGTTGTTCTGTTTATTTTTTCTTAAATAAATTAGTTATTTAAAATGAGTCTGCGCTCAGGGATCGCCTTCGTATCCACAGATCCTGACAATTAGCCTCCTAGCCAGCAAAGTTCTGAATGCAATTTAATGTGTTTTAGCAGGAGAGAGAGCAAGTGAAGTAGGCCATACTACAAATAAGGTAGTTAAAGCATTAGGACAATTTGTAGTCCTTTCCAATTACATTAGACAACATAAAAAAATATTCAGACCAGAATCTCTATATGGAGGGACAGCTCCAAAATGTGTGAGCAATTTGCCATGGCCTGTTGGCACAGAGGGAATAGTGGGTATAGTGAGGTTGATGTAGAATCATTGCATGAAACTGTGTCTAGCACAGATTTAAGATCTGTGTACCCTCTTTAAAATATTCCCCCCAAACACGGTCTGAAATGAACATTCCCAAATCTGTCTACCATACAGTACTGATGTTCTGATTTCCTTGTTGGTATGTCATGTTGTACTGGAAACACATCAGTCTGGCTGACCAGCATGCAAGTCTCATGCAAGCTCTATTCATCTCTTTAGTGCTTAGGAGAGTGGTGAGTGCTCAATGATAAGTGTGAACCTGCATACCCACACATATATCCTCCATCTTTCAACTGCCCATACACAAACAAGAGCCTCTTTTTCTACAGTGGACATCTTCTTCTTGGCTGGAGACAGCGTGAGCAACATCAAAGCAACATTGTCTCAGTGCAAATGTATCAGAACAGCTCACAATGTATAGTCTGAGGCATCTATTGTGGCAGTTCAAAGATAGGGTTGTAGATTGCAAGTGCTGGGCTTTTCAGGAGTATTGTTTTGAGATCACTAAACCTTTCATTTGCTGCATCCATCCATTTTAGTTCAGCTTGAGTATTTGTTCACAGTAGCTCTCACAGTGGCTCAACCACTATTGCATAGCTTGGTAGAAACTTGCTGAACCAGGAGGTTAGGCACAGGAAGGAACAAAAACTGCCATATCTTTTGGTGCAGGAGCCTCAGTGATGTGCAGTCAGGAGATTTGGACTGGGGTGCAGACCCTCCTTAGAGATGACTTGTTCTAGGAATAGAATACTAGGCTGACCAAATGAACTTTTGTTAACTCTTTACATAAGCTAGATGCATCTGCTCGGCGTGAAAAATATTCCATAATCTCTCCAGAGACGACTCACAGCAATGTGGTTCCTCCATCTTGGTTTTCCCAAAAGCTGACTACAGGCTTGGTACTCTAACTTCAGTGTATCATAGCTTCTCATAGGTCGGTTCCATGGCAACCCGATTTGTTCCACCAACAAGAGAAGTCTTTCTTAACTTTATTCGGCTAGTTTGTTACACTGTTTTCCGAATAATAATGAGATTTCTAGTATGTTTTAATCAGTTGATCACTGTGAGAAAAGTTCACTGCGGTCAGACGCCATTTTTAAAGAACAAGTTATTGTGTGTTCATTCATGTGTTTGAATAGTGCATTGTTCAACTATTGGAGCGAGTATCAATGGATTTCCTAGAAATATTTCATTCAGATTCAGGTTCAGAACTTGATTTTGAAGGATTTGCAAACTCGGATATCAATGATGACGATTCAGCGATTCTAGTGATTTTTTGATAGATATTTAGGATCAAACAGTGAAATTGAGGATGAATTCTTGGGGTTTGAGATTGATGATGGGAATTTTATTTTGGCAGGAATACTGGCGATCTACTACCAGACTACAGTTTGAACGCACTATTGTTCGAACAAGATTTCAGTGGACGATGATGACAGTCCTATTGACTGCGATTATAATGCTGACTCAGTTTTGGATGAATCTTCTGAAGATGAAGACAGATTGGAATCAAGTTTTTCTGACTCTGATGGGAATGCCGGTGGTAACGTGTTAGGTAGTCTGCCAGGGAGAGGGTGTGACAGGACTCGTGGGACAGGTGCCAGGGGCAGATGATAGGGTGCAGGTGGGTGAACTGGTCCAAATATTGGTCATAGGTGGACAAGACAATTTACTGAGGTCAATATACCCACATTTTCTCAATCTGTTGGGCCTACGGAAATCATGGGACCAGATAGCAAGGAGATAGACTTTCTGTATCTTGTTTTCCTAAAGAACTATTTGGATACATTGTTGACGAAACTAGCCGATATGCATCAGAGAATATAAAAGAATAACCAAATGAGGACTGGTACCCAACAACAGGAAATAAAGGCTTATTTAGGTTTCTGCATATTTATATGGGGATTATTGTTTGTCCTGATTATAAATCCTATTTTTCAGATGATGGGACAATATTTGGAATGAGTATTGGGAATAGGTTTTTTTGGAACAAGACAAAGATTTGAAAAACTGTAGAATTTTTTTCATGTTGGGGACAATTTGAAAAATCCATCTAGAAATCAACCATGAATTAGCTCACGTTCGAAAAGAACTTGACACTGTCAATGAACAATGCATAAAAATGCCAATCAACAAGTGTCTATTGATGAGACAATGGTTGGATTCAAGGGGAGACTAGCTTGGAAACAATGACACTACACAAACACGGAATCAAGATCTGGGTGTGAGCAGATCCTAACAATGGATATACCATTGAATTTCAGGTGTACACGGGTAAAGTGTACTGAAAAATTAAAAAAAATTAATAAATAAGAAAATGAAACAAGAAGGACTATTAAGTATGACAGAAAGGTGACAGCTGCCTGTCTGCAGCAACTTGGTGTGACAAGAAATTAGTAAATGTGCCCTTCAACAAACGTCAATCCAGAAAAAGGAGGAGACAGTGACAAGAAGACGTAAAAATGGAACACTGGTGTCTTGATGCTGGTAAAAAGGTGAGATGTCGCCAGTGTTCAAAATAAAATAAAAAAAATTAAAGCCAAAATGGTACTGTGAGGGGTGTCCTATTTACTCAAAGGGCTTTGTTGTTTATTTGTGCCCAGGGAAGTGCCACAAGGAGTATCACATGGATCTTCCTAAATTTAAAAACGTCCAAATTCTTCAATGTGTAAATGGGGTTGGGGGGGGCTAAGTTGAACAATGTTAGATTTAGGCAATAAAACAAACTCAGTGTAGTGACTATTTATCCATGAAAGCCAAAACTTAAGTGATCAAACTGTAGTTGAATATAACTCAAATAATCACTTGGTGCACACTGGTTTGTGGTTTACGCAGTACAAAAAGGTCCAAAAACACATCAAAAATTGCAGTTCCATGATGGATTTATTCCAAGTTTTGCAGGCAAACAAAGATATACTGGATCTTCTCTCTCTCCTGGTCTCCTTGGTGTTTTTTCTTGACTGATTGATTCACCTGCTCATGACTGTCTGCCTGATTGATTGTGTCTGACTGGTAAAAACTCATATGACCCCCAACAGGCCTACCTTACTGTCTAAAGCCTACATATTTATGTGAAATACCCATATCCCAAACAAAATTAATGTATAAACTAAACAAATTAATATACTAAATTTATTATTAAAAATAAAGAAATAGCTCCTACACTCAGGTTATTTGGATTATTTGATAAGCGCCTTTTTTGATGTATGGATGGGGGCATGGTGTTGACTTGAACAATATTGGATTTGTTACTTCTATGGATTAGTGAAAAATAAAGCAAACTCGGAATAGTGAATAATTCTATTTTCTGATAAGTTTTTTTGTATGATTGTAATTGTCACTAAAATGATTTATGGTTTGAAAAGATGAATGTTTGCTTCTAACAGTTAAAATATTGTAGTTTAAGTTGAAAGGTTCCCCTTTGGATTTTTTATATAAAATGTATTTATTTTATTTTGGTCTGTCATCACGGGATTTGCATGAAAATAAAAAGCTGCAGGACTTGAGTATAATGAGAACGCATAGATGCCTGAAGCTGAGCTACATGCAGCAGCCTCGTGACTTTTGTATCTGTAAAGAGTGGACATGATAAAGAGTATTTGTCAAGGACTTACAAATTGGCAGGCGGCTACGAGTTTTCAAGGCGTTCAATAAACAGCCCGTCTTAAAGAAGCTGTGCCAATGTCGTCATTTCAGAGTTACAATGATTATCATGTACAAAGACTTTGAGTCATAGGAAACTAGTCAAAATAACAGAGTTTATGAAACTACAAAAATGTGAGAGAAAAAACAGCTCCTTCTATGTTAACATGGCAATATCTTCAGAAATATTCAAGAAAGTTTATTAAAAAATATATCAGGATGTGTAGAATTTAGTTTTTATCTGTCTGCCAAATTTGGGCTTTGTGCTATTAACTGTGGCTGAGCAAATGGCAATTAACTCTACACAGCTGTACCCATTGCAACATTTCACACTATCACAGACTCACATGCAAACACCATGGGGGAGGGAATGGGCTGGGCTTGGAGTGTGTGGTTTCCTCTTCAGGTTTGGGTGATTTCACTGACTTGGCTGGCTTGGGTTTTGAAGGCACTGCAGAAGGCACTGAAGGCTCTGCAGAGGGCGCTGAAGACAGTGAAGGCTCTACAGGGACTGAAGGCGTGAACCTCCTCCGGTGACAATGTCTGCGAAGAGCCAGAGACACAGAGGGCGCTGCAGCCGCCGGAAGCACAGAGCCGCAGGAGATCATGGGAGAGCAGCAGAAACAGGAGACATATGGTGCAGCGAGTATGGAGATCTGCAGTTCTTTAATTAAATTATGAAGGGTGTCCAGGATATTGCTTGGAGGATGAGGTCTTTACCAAAAGTGAAGAGGTTAAATAGGGAAAGTGGGCACAAGTGAGTGATAAGTAACAAGGAGCAGGTGGAGATGGGCGTGGCAAGTAAACAAGTGGCAGAGGAGAAGTGAATAATGACAGGTGTACAGAAACACAAGGAGCAAGTACTGAACTAAGACCAGATTAAACATAAAGATAACTAAATAACAAAATAAAATAAACAATAAACCTAAACTAAAACATGAAAAACAACCCCAAATCATGACACTACCTCTGTGTGGATGCACGGCTGCCTGGTGTCTATTTGCCCGGGACTGCTGCAGCCGTTTGGGGCTGGATCCACCTGCTCTTGGGTGCTGTAGATGGCGGGCCTTCTGCTGTTCACGGCACTTTTTTAACTGTGCATCTCCAGGTGGCTTGCTAGCACACATGCACCCAAATAACATGAAAACATGTGTATATATATATATATATATATATATATATATATATATAAAAATCCCTTCTCACCCTCCGCGGGTGGTCTTGTTTCATCCTCTGAGCTCGGGTCCTCTACCAGAGGCCTGGGAGCTTGAGGGTTCTGCGCAGTATTTTGGCTGTGCCTAGAACTGCACATTTCTGGACTGAGATGTCTGATGTTGTTCCTG
>NC_051452.1:12249758-12259254 GCF_001649575.2 Kryptolebias marmoratus | reverse complement strand
AAAGGAGGCCCAACTAAATACTGAGTGCTGTACATGCTCATACTTTTCATGTTCATACTTTTCAGTTGGCCAACATTTCTATAAATCCTTTGTTTTTATTGGTCTTCAGTAATATTCTGTACTCAAGTGCTCATCATTCATTGTTTCTCTAAACTCAGGGTTAACTTACTCAGAGTTTCTATAAACTCTGCCTAGTTATTTCTGAGTTTAGTAAAACATTGTATAAGTTTACTTTGAGTTTTCTGAGTCTCTGATTTAGTTATTCTGAAAAGGCCTTAATTCAAAGGAAAGGCCTTAATGCACATTACAAACTGACTATACAATTGAAGAGTTTTTTTGAAAACATTTTGGAAAGAAGGCCAATTGACCATGATTGGTTTTTGACAGCAATAAAAGCATAAAACATCCAAGGAGGTGAATACATTTTATAGGCACTGTAGTAAATCATGAGTTTAGTGAAAACACCCACTAATTTATTTAACCCTGAATTTACAGAAAATCTGAGTTGGTTAATTCTGAGTTTAGTGAAACTAGGATTTATCAGACTCTCATCATCATTTTGCACACTGGATAAGACCTTTGTAAGATCTAAACAGATAGGAAAAGCAGTTTTAATATATTCTAAAATGCTCTTTATTAGCAAGGCCACTTGATTTTTATCAAACACAACATATTTGATACCATTACATAGATTTTTTAAAGCCACATCCAACACAATTTGAATTTTTAAAATTGATCTACTTGTTACCAATTTATTGTCAAAAAAATAATAATCAAAATTGGTCTAAATTAATACAATTCTTAAATAGGCAGCAATAGAAAGTCCTGTGTTTAACTTCCTTGAACTTATGTTTGCACACCAGGCTGAAGCTGAGGAATTGCTCTGATTGGCTGTAAATTTTCAGATTATTCCTTTACAGATAACGCATGAGCAAAGCAGCTTAAAGTGCCAGCTCCCGCTTGCAGATTTTTTTAATGTAGGTTTTAAAATGTTTTATTTCATTTGCGTTGAGATGTTATTGAATAAAATAGCTTGATCACTGCCTGATCCAGTTAGCTATAGCGTTACTGTGCATTGTTTATTTAACAGATTAAGAATTTATAGCGGATGAATGGGTTGTGAGTGGACAGGTAGCTTTGCTATCTTTATAGCATCTTGTTGTGCCACTTTGTCTGCATGAGTCCAGTCTGGATTGACACTCAAGTTGACATTTGTACTTTTTCGTCAGCAGGTGGCCCAGTTCAGTCATCAAAGACCTGAATTCCTTGACAAAGGTCAACAGTTCATCAGAGAAGATTTGTCCATTTCCCACCGGCTCAGGCCGATGTTTCATGCCATCCTCCATGTCATTCAAAGTCCATGACTGTAGACTAGCATGGTTCCAGCTGTGATCGCTACCTCAACCACTGGCATCTCCAGAACGGCATCACCTGTGTCAGCTGCACTCTGGCAGCCCCTTGTGTTTATAAAACATTTGTGGTGTGGATGAGCTTGGCAGGCTGCCATTAATCAGACCCCTTTGAAGGTGAGATGGGGCTGACTGTATAGAGTTTGGTTCCTGAGACTCCAATCTGCTGACAGCACTGTCTTGGCGATCTGGAGCTTGTAGAATTTGCAGGTGAGCTCTCTGAGTAAAATATGGCAGTAGAGCCAAGTCAATGTCGAGATCAATGTTGGTTTCTGTTAAGGGACATTGGGATAGGAGTATCACAGACAGAGAAGGATAAAGGTTGGTAGAAGTTGACTAAGCTGAACATGGGGTGCTAGAAACTTGAGGTGTCTGAGTTGTACATTGCGGTACAATGTTAGTACATTCTGGCTTTGTCCCCTTAGCTTTATTCAGCTCTGCTTTACATAAATCTTGTATTGATTCCTTTCTATGATTTCTGACCCAGTCTGCCAGTCACAGAATGCTTTCCAGTCAGAGGTAAATGGCTTTACACTTCTCAGTTTGCCTCTTTTTTATCAGCATTTTTTTCAGGATTTTTAGCTGGGAAAGACTAAAGCTTCCTTCCTCTAGAAAGCCCATATCACACCATAATTTCAGATGTTTTACTGAACCCGGATAATTTTTACTCATGAAGAGTGCATACTTGGTAACATTTGGGAATGTCAATGTGGGACAACATAGCGTGAACCCCCTACCCCCCTCACTCCTCCTCCCCCCAACCATACACATACACACACACACATTTACATTTTAAGTATTATATTATCTGTGTTTGATTCTGTCTGCCCAAATATATACAGTTGTATATAAAACGTTTTGCCAGACACATTTTATCCATTCATCAGCTGATCATGTCTTTAAAACATCATGCAAAAAACCCACTCCCAGAAATACTCACAAACATCATAGATTCAACATGATTTTCCTGAATTCTGATCAATTATTTTGAATTAAACACATATCATAGTTGCTTAAGATCAGGGCTCTCAAGTATTGATCTTTCTCTCCATCCTCTCAGCTGTTATACTGTAAATACTGATCAATAAACAGCTGTAACTTGTTATTTATTAGTAATTAGTAGCTTTAGCTAACCTGAACATTTCCAGGCCTCCTCTTAAAGCTCTGACAGAACTTCCTGCTGTCTTTCAACCACTTTGAAAAGCTTTCTTTAATGCCTACATCTTTATTTTTCTGCCTCTTCAGTTTTCTGACTCTCCATCTTTAGCTCTCTGTCATCAGATGACAACACGACTCACACGAAAACAATGGAACGGGGCTCCTCTCTGCTGTGAGATTGACGGCTGTCAGTGCTTGGAAGACTGAGAGCTTTCTCACATTTAGCCTCCAAAGTCACTAGATTTGTCGCGAGTCGCTTTAAAAAATCCTAGAGGGATCTGAAAACTTGCTAAATATTGCGTTGAAGTGACAAAAAGGCTGCGTGCGTGTGTTTTTTTTGCGTGAGAAATACAAAGTGTGGCGTGTGAGGGCCAAATGCGGGACTTTTGACTGTCCCGCACAGGGTGATGCGGGACAAGGGACAGGGGGGGCTAAATGCGGGACTGTTCTGCCCAATGCGGGACGGTTGGCAAGTATGAGAGTGCATTTGAGCTGCTTAAACATGCTGATTCAGGTCCTCATGTCCCACAGATACAGCTGTGCTCTGACTGCTGCCCATAATGATTTTTTTTCACAACAAAAACAAAAAAAATTATTAAAAAACACACGCTTTTGGGAGTACACCACAACTACTCAACAGGAAAAAACTAATCATAAATCATTCACACTCCTGCCTTTTGAATAAAGTTGTTTTGTGTGCATCCACCACATGCTAAGAAAGAGTTAAACTAACCAAAAGTCGAATCAATCTCTAACCAATACACTAAAGATGGATCATCAAATGCCTCAATTACATAACGGGAAACATTTCAACCAACTCAAGAATTAAGTCAGCCCCAGCCTCACACCAAAGCTGCATTTGTCCTGACATGTCTGTCAACACGAAATCCCAAGGGACATTTTTCACCAAACACAAATGAATGAAAAAAATTAAACACAAATAAACAAGTATGAGACTTGTGATTCCAGCAGTGATTCAAGGTCCAGCTAAGCCGACTTCTGCTTTCTCACCCTGATTTTTAGGGGAGGATTTTTGCCATAGACTGCCTGTTCTTAGCTGTGGACACAGAATCTTTGAGGAATTCTGCTGATCAATGCCAAAATTGTCATGGGACAAATGAAATACTTTTTAAGGAGGAAAATAAAGTGAGACTAGAATTGTATTTTTGTGCCTTTTATTACAAAGAAATCTTAAGGAGACATTCTGTAACTATCAGAGTTGATTAATAGAAGGCCAGAGCCATAAGACATCTGTGGAGCTTTAAGCTCTCAGGGGAGGAGTTTATCAGTAACAAAGTCAAAACACTGGTTTCCACTTACACTAAACAGAGCACAAGAACTGTCTGAGACTGGAAATCTATCTACAAGGTAAAATACCCTATCTGTGAGTCAAAATGACTGGACCGCTTCCTCAATCTGTGAGGATATGGGCTTAGCTCCGCCCTTGGGCGGCGTCACTAACCCTTACTCCACAGGTGTTCCTGATTCCATTGACGAGACCAGTTAGCATTTAAGCCGCAGGCTGTGATCAGATCTTCGCTGGAGCATCAAACCTTCTGGGTTAGATTCTCCGCCTCAGCGTCTAACCTCGACTCTGCTTTAAGTGTTAATTACGTTCTTTGTCTTGCCTACAACTTAGGTTTTGCCACGCCACGACTACGGACCTTAATGGGAACTTACCTGGAACCTGTCTGACACTTACCTTTGCTGGAACTGGCTCGTCATCTTTTGGATCACTCTGGAACCGCTCCTCATCTCCTCTGCGCAGCAACTCACCTTCTGGATCTGTAAGAAAACAAGAGACATTACTACCTTCATCTTTCGAACTACACTGACCAGAATCGTACCCGAGACTCACCCAGTTCTTCTTGCCTTACAGACTACTCCCGAGACCTGCTCACTGTATATATCCGCACCACCTGTAAATAAAACTCACTTACCTTTATTTACGTCTCCGTGTCTGGTTTCGGCTTCGCTCTTTGGACAAACAATCCTGGGTTTATGATACAATCACTGCAAAGAAGGGATTATTTATTCCTATTTTTTTCTATAACATAACTTAGTTTTTTCCTTAAAAGGGAACTATTATGCTTTCTTGAATAAGTTAGGATAGGTCTGTTTGTTATACAAAACATGTTTATAACATTTAATAAACAAAATCATTCTCAGATATTGAGATTTCACCTGCTTTGTTCTGCCTGTTTTGAGCTCATTTCAGAATGAGTGGTTTTAGGGCTATGTCATTATTATGCAAATAAGCTGCTGCCCCACCCACCCCTCAAGTCAGTGTCCTGTCTCAAAACATAAAAACTACCTGAAGGATTAAACTATGTGGATCTGACACACATTTATATTGTTATTAATTCAAACTCTGAGGATTTGGGGACTGGGACAGGGGCACTTAGTGGTTCCAAACCAACATTTGTCAAGTAGGAGAGCGGCAATAGGTGGGTCCAAAACCTGACTGGTAGCGCGTCGGGACAGTGACAATAAAGATACGTTCTATATTGCAACTCACAACAAAACATTGTCCTTTCCCAGCAGACATTGTTCAGCGGTAAAACCAGCAAAACTAAAGTGACGGTCTTCTTGTAATGAAGTGGATGGAGCTCCACTTGGGTTGCTAGGTGAGGGGCTGGGCTCGGCTTGAGCTTGCTAGGTAACGGGATTGTGACGCAACAATCCTGAGGTTTTTGAAACAGGTTGTTTTGCAGACACCAGAAAACATTTACTTATTGCCAAAAAAGTTTGTTTTTTTGGGCTTGGACTGTTTCTAGAAGCATTAGATACCCAAATAGAAGTACAAAAATATGCAAAAAGTGAATTTTTGTCCTGTTATGGTATTTTAAGGCATATCATAGAGAGGAAATGGCTGCCTATGTTTTGCCCTACAGAAAGGATTTCTCAAGATGAAATCCTAATTGCATTATTTACTTTATTGAATTAAGACTGAATCTAGCATCAGAGTAGGCAGGCCAAATTGTTGTAATAATAACCTATTTGTATGACCTTCAACCATCAGGGCTGTTTGTAAATCGGTGCATGAAGGTGTGTATGTGGGGGAGGGGGAAAACATATGTGTAACAGAAAGACAGAACGACTGACTCTGTGTGTGTGTGTGTGTATATATAAATATATATATATATATTTTTTTTTTATATAAAACCCGTAAAAATAAATAAATGCGTTCATGTTAAAAGAGTGCCGTGAACAGTAGAAGGCCCGCCATCTACAGCAGGAGCAGAAAGGACAGGTGGATCCCATCCCAGAAGCCAGCAGCAGCCCCAGGCAAACTGACACCAGGCACCAGCCCAAGGTAGCTGCAAGTCCACACAGAGGTAGGTCGTCAGTGAAGCACAGGGTCAGCAGACCCCAGGACAAAGAGACATGGAGAGAGACACAGGGCACCAGCCTCCCCCAACCCATCCATGCCACACCTTTAACTTAATCATTTAAAAAAAAAAAATGTTTTAAACTCAGGTTTAACTTAGTTAGAGTCTCTAAAGTCAGGGTGAACTAACTCAGAGTTTGACTAAACTAAGGGTTAAATTATTCAAAGTTTTGCCTAAACATGGAATTAACTTATTCAGTTTCCTCAAACACAAGATTACTTAACTATGAGTTTCTCTAAACTTGGTGTTGATTTACTCAGTTTCCCTAAACTAAGTTTTAACTTACTCAAAATTTTCACTAAACTCAGTTTTTTGTTTGTTTTAACTCAGTAACTAAGTGTTCGCCTAAACTTTGTATTAGGTAACTCATAGCTTTTCTAAACTCAAAGTTAACTGAGAGATTCACTAAATTCAGGATTACCTGATTTAGAGTTTCCCTGAAGGATTACCTGATTTAGAGTTTCCCTGAAGAGTTTCACTGAATCCAGGGTTACTTTACCTATGACAATCGATCTTCCTGCTCCATAGTGCAACTAATATTTCCTATACCTCTCCTACAGTCATAACACTTCTCTAAAGTCTAACTAAATGTTAGGATCTGGGTGTTTTGTTTTATGTTTTTGTTGTTTCCTGTGCTTTTATTTTCTTGTGATCCTTGTGTTTATTCCCTGTTTCATATTAAATATTCTTGTGTAGTTCAGCCTGCTACGCCCTCACCTGTTCCCCGTTACCTGTTAGTCTCAGCTGTTGTTAATCTTCCACTCACCCTCAGCTTTTATATTCAGTCACGTCCTTCCTTGCTGGCTCATTGTTGTTCTCATATCACTGTCAGTTCTGTTCCTTGTGTCTCCTTGCGATCCTCAGTATTTAGTACTTGTTGTTTATTGCTGCCACGTTAGCCTTTTCTTTTTGTTTAATAAATCAGGTTTGTTTTCTTATGAGAAGATGAGTATGTGCTCTGGGTTTATTTTACTGAAACCTGTCGCTAAAATTGATAATAATCCTTGTAGGATCCTTAAACCTGCTGCAAGGTAGAAATTACAGTCGCTGCAACTTTTCCATAGTGGAAATAACAAACTTTTGAAGTGCACCACATTAGGACAAACTTGCCATATAATCTTCATAAGGTCCTTTAAAGATGATTTATAGTAGGATTGATAGTCCTTATAACTTCTCTGAAGTGGGTATAACATTCCTTATAATCATCAAAGGGTCATCAAAACCATTTTGTAGTAGGACTAAATCCTTAAAAACTTCAAAGGGTCCTATAACCACTCCACAGTGGAACTAACATATTTAAAACCTTCATAAGACCCTTAAATGGAAATAATCCTTAGAACTGCTATACAGTAGAATTAACAGTCATTATATATGCTCTATATGTCAATAACGGGGGAGAGGGAGGCAAACCCAGAGTGCAGACTCATCTTTAAAAATAAACTAATTTATTAAAATAAAGAATAAACAAAGCAAATGGCTGACATGGCAGCAAAAAACAAGATTACAAAAATCAAAGACAAGGCATGGCGTGGCATGAAACATGGAAAATATAAATGTGAACAAAAGGAATGACCCAGTGACGAATGATGAACAGAGACCAGCTTTAAAAGACAGAGGGGGAAATGGCAATGAGTTGCAGCTAGAAACATGACGAGAGACAGGTGAGGTGGGTGTGGCAGGTGTGACCGGAAAATTACTAGACAGGTGAAAGGTGACAAAGGAAAACACAGAAACAAAGAACCAAAACCCAAAACACCGAAATTCATGACACAATAGGGAGACTATTAGTCCTTATAACCCTCGTAAGGTCCTTTAAACTCATCCATAGTGGGACTAACAGTCATTCTAACCTTCACATATTCCTTTTTTCTGTCCTTAGTGGAACTAACACTGCTTAAAACCCTTGTAGGGTTCTTATAATTTCCCCATAGTGGAACTAAAAATTATTAATTTGACCAGAGGGTTTGGGTTCATTCGAACCAGAGGTTAAAACTGCTTCATATTGGCACTATAAATGCTCCATCATGGATATAACAGACTTTAAACTCCTAAACAGGCCTTTAGATTTTCTCTATGATGGAGCTAACAGTCCCAAATACCCCCAAAGGGTCCCTATATCTGGTCCTTATTGGGACTAATTGTCTTTAAAGCTCCCTTAGGGTCCTTTAAACTACTACACTGGAGTAGTTTGGAACTAACAGTCCTTACAATCCTTATTGTGTTCTTGAAACTGCTTCATTGCATAACTGATAGTCCTTCTAACCCTCATAGGGTCTTTATATTTGCTCCATTGTTAGACTAACACTCATAGTGTCTTATAACTGCTCTATAGTGGGACTGTCCATAAAATCCTCATAGTGTCATGATTTGTAGACATTAAAGGCTTAAATAGACTCATATGCTGATCAATGAAACAAGACAATTGTGCGAATAATTGGCGAACAATTGGGCGAATAATTGTCTCAGAAATTATTGTGATAAACAATATTACTGTTTGGAGACCGTTTTAAACTAATGTAATGATAATAAAATAATAGTGCAAGTAGGCTTACCTCCTCTCAAAGATTAATAAACTTTAATTTCAAAAGAACACTTAACACTGGAACTGGAACACAAAATAAACAAAACAACCAAAAACAAAAGTAAAATGGACTCTCAGTCTCCATTAACAAAAAATGCACTTGAATAAAAACTAAATACAACAAAAAAACAAAACAAAATGGAAATAAAAACTACATTCAACCAAAACAGTACGGATTATGAAGTTTGTAAACTAAATTGCCTTTCAAAAAATAATAATCATTAGTTTTATATAGAGAAGACAGGCAAAACTGTCAATTTAAACACAAAAAGCGCAAACAAACAAAGCACACAGCGACAAAAGCACAAATGCGACATACCGCTCGCAAAGGTTCAGCGGGTCACTTCCGTCTTTTTGTTTGAATCCAAAGTGCTCCCACACCGCTGCTGTTACATTCAACCTTAAAACCAATTCCATTTAGTTTTTCCCCCCAATATCAAACAGCGTTTCATTAGCTTGCTAACTCCTCACAGGGCTCTAATGCTGCAGAAGTACAAGACGAAGTGCCTTGACTGGGTACCTGCTCTGATAGTTCACTCCCCCCTTACGCTAAGGAAATGAGAGAGGAAGGGGTCAGTGAAGAGCACTGGAGCTGAGCCTTTTGTCATCCAGTGTCTTCAGTAGAAAGAGAGACAGACACAAAGAAACAATAATGCCAATAAATGAAAATATCAACCTCATTTTAATTTATCATGCGATTAATTGATTAATTGTTTATCCTGAAAGGCCTAAAAACAAGCAAGTTGAGTGGAAGGCAGGTTTGCTGAGTTAAATTGATTTATTTTGTCTTAGGTGGTTGGTGTGGTAGAGGTAGGTAGGTAGGTAGGTACATTTATTTATATAGCACTTTTCAGCACGAGGCGACTCAAAGTGCTTTACAACACAAGAACAAAATTACAGACAGAGTTACAGAACATGACAAGATAACTAAGCTAAAACATGACAATGCTAACAAG
>NC_051452.1:12246000-12248907 GCF_001649575.2 Kryptolebias marmoratus | reverse complement strand
AGGCCATTGTCTTTGATGATGGAATATCAGCCAGTTCGGAGTAGTTTGCAATTTCGCTCCTGTTTACAGTCTGAGTGCTGGTCGATCCGTGAACCCATCCACGAATTTGACGATAATCCAGGTAACTGCCTGGATTATCGTCAGCAGAAATCCTGAGAGGTCTTCCAAAAATCCAGGAGAGTACAACTATTGATGTTACACTCAACACCTGCTGCTCAACACTGTTTCGAGCACATAAAGTTGAAATGTCAGTGTTTTGAGTGCTGTCAGCACATCCAAAATCACAACTACTACAACCGAGGCCCTGTTATATCACACCAGTCTTGCGCTGTTGTACACTGTCCCCATTCCACAAAGTTTTATTTATCTATATATACCTTATGGACAATATTTTTTAAATAAGAGCTCAAAGCTATATATTACAGGCAGTAATGAGGCTTTGTCAGGTCCTCCAGTCAGATGCAGTTCTGACACAAAGCCAGCAGATGTCACTCTTCTGTCTGAGTGAAGTGCTTCGAAGCAGTGTGTCATTCATTAAGCAATTGTGCCAAAGTAGTACCTGAGGCTTCAGTTTCACTGTACACTACAGAAGAATTCAGGAGATGATCACAAGAAAACTCTGAAGGAGAACACAGATGAATAACACTTGAGATTACTTGAGGAAAGCAGTGATGGGACAATTGAACCAAATCTTTGAATCACGCTCAGAACAGGAAGGCCAATTTTAAATGAAGCCCTGCTTTGAGGCTTACTTCAGCCTCCCTGAAATGTGACCAATGACGAATGAAGCCTCACTCCAGGTGCAGACCCAACTCTGGTTCACCTGGAGATCTGTGCACAAACCCGCATCAGCAGGAGTTCATCAGAAACAAGTGGGGGAAAAGAAAGAAAGAAATATTCAGAAAGAAACTGAAACAAATCTTTTAACTTCTGACTTTTTTCCACATCTTTGTGAAGTTTTTTTTTTTCCCATGTCTTTCATTAGTTTTATTCAGTAGCTGTAACTCGGCTTTACTGAGAGGGATACATGCAGCAGTACGCTTGTTAAATCACACGATTCTAACAGGTTCATCTTTGATATCAGGTTCTCTGAGTTTTTTTTTTTTTTTTTCTGATTTGCACTTTTCAGCAGTGACCAAAGAAATGCTGGGCTTCGCCTTAAAAGTGTTTTTAGAACAACTAGGAAAAACACTCAGGCTCAGCATTTATCCTGTAAAACATTCAAACAGTAAACCCACGAGTTATTAAAAGGGATTTCACCGAACATGACACCAAACCTCACAAACTGTTCATCTGTGTGAGACAAAGCAAAATCTATTTCCTGAAGGGGGGGGGATTAGTTTCTGTTCGAATGAACCCAAACTGTGAGGATTCAGTTTTTCTTTTTCCGCATTCAAGTGTTGTCCTGTTGATCTTATAAGGCAAGCAAAAGCGTAAATCCTGCAAAAGCAGTTTTATTGTCACGGGTTTTACATCTGCTGAGGAGCAAATATTGAAATGGGCTTGAACTCGGGTGCTTTTAAAGGGACATCACATCTGTTCTGCTTGTGGTGCAGATCTGGGTTAAGCTAATTCGCCCCCTCTCCCTCTCAATCCTCAGACTGGATGCTAGCTCGACAGTCTTTCTTTTCACTTCTTCGTTTTTTGGTAGGAGTGGAAGTAAAAAGCTTTCTTTTTTTTTCCTGTCACACTTTTGCTGAGTCCTGCACGCTCTCTGACATGAATGGGTTTTTTTTATTAGTTTTTTTATTGTCATTTAGTAACAAACTTCAATGACATCAACACCCCTCCCTACCCACCTAAACCAGAACAGCACATCATAAAACAAAAGCTAAACAGTCAAAGCAACATGAGATGAATTCACCACATTTTGAAACCCATAGTTCCAAAAACACACCAGGGAGCAAGGGCATTAGTCTTTTGATCATCTACAATCCCATCATTGAAGGGATTTTAGTACAGAATCCCATATTTTCAAACATGCAAACATGTTTACTTTGTCCTCATTGTAATATTTCAGTCTTTCCAGGTGCAATGTGTTTGCCAGTTCTCCCAGCCACAGATGAAATGTGGGTACAAAGTCCTTCTTCCAAACCTTCAAAATCAATCTTTTAGCAATCACCATACCAAACAAAAGGGCAACTTTCTCATATTTAATGGCCGAGGGCAGGACCTTTGGAGCTCCAAGAATTGCAATAAGTGGATCTGGATCCCATTGTTTCCCAAAGCAGTGGAAAAGAAATGAAAAATTTTCTTCCAAAATGTATGAAGCTGCACTCATGACCAAAAGGAGTGAAGCAAGTTGCCCGTGGCAGCCTTACAGCGATTACATATTGGTGACTCGTTTGGATAAATAGTGCTTAATTTTTCTCTCAAATAATGAAGTCTATGTATTGTTTTGAATTGTATAAGATTTTGCCTAGCATTGAGTGAACAGTCATGTATTCTTTTCAAGCCTTCTTCCCACACTTCGTCAGGTAACTTCTGTCCCAGCTCGTCCTCCCATGCTTTCTTGATTCTAGTTGATGTATTGTTGAGGATCTTATAAAATTATGACACGCCCCCTGATTAATTGGATCAAATTTGTTTATTGCCTCCAGAGTCTCGTGCCTGACAAGAGTTCTAAAGTTTGATATGTTTTTACTAATATAGTCAGGGGTGGAAATTAAAAAAATTTTTCCACCAGCCACTATGGCTGGTAGCCAAAACTTTTTACCAGTCACTCAAATATTTTACCAGCCACTATTTTTTGTTGTGACAAAAAGTTATTTCATATGATGATGATCGACACGGGTGGAAGCAGTTGTGGTGCCCTACAAGCTGACTACTCTTGAAAAACAGAAAATAAAATAGCTTCTCATCACAACACCTATTTGGTGTTAGACTGCATGTAATCTGTAGTGGATC
>NC_051452.1:12240727-12245574 GCF_001649575.2 Kryptolebias marmoratus | reverse complement strand
TAAAAGAATGTTTTTTTTTGTTTTAATGAGAAATATTTGCCCCTCTAAACAATTCTGTTAATAGATAAGTCATTATTTATTTTAATTATTAATTGTTTTTGTCCACACAGTCTATATTGTCCATAACAGAGTCTGTCTGTCTGTCTATCACACTAGCAAAACAGTGGGTTAACTTCACCAAAACAAGTTGTTTGACCTTTCACGGTCTCCGTAGTTCCTTGCAGCGCGAGCACAGCGCGGCGGTTACAAGCGTTGAACATGAACGCGCGGAGATGCAGGGGAACCGTAGCTCTGAGAGAGCTGTGTGAAGCTGACACCCCGCTCTCTGCGAGCTGTGTGAAAAGCTTCACACAGCTCCGTATCTGATGGGGGAACGCGGCTCGACGTAACAGCAGCAACTCGAGCACATTACTGCCCCCTATATGTCAAGAGGACAAATAACACCTTTTCTGTTCAAATTGCTAACCCGCCACAGTGGCGTGTGTGTTGATCAAATTCACCTCACCATCATATTTACCCGCATTTGGCGGGTGGCGGGTGCTAATTTCCACCCCTGAATATAGTCTCTGATCTGCAGAAAACGAAAGAAACCTGACCGCGGAACATCGTATACAGAGCACAACTGAGCAAAAGACGCAAGGGTGCCATCAATGTATAGATCCCCTATCATATGGATACCCTTCATTCTCCACATTTGGAAAACAGCGTCGCTGAGACCAGGAACAAAGGAATGGTTTTCGCAAATGGGGTCATCAAAGTAGACTGTCAGAGTTTTTATATGATTCTGTATCTGCTTCCAGATTCTTATAGTATTGCCAATAACAAAATTATTATTTAAGTGTTTTTTTAATTTTATTATTAATTTGAATGTAGTATATTGAAAAGGCATCGTAGGTTAAAAAACATGTCTTCCCAGCATAAAGCCACTCTGATCTGGATGGATGATTAAGCTTATGTGTTCTCTGAGTCTGTTAGCAAGGATTTTCCTGAGAATTTTGGTTTCTAAGGGTAACAAGGAAATTGGGCGATAGGATGAAATATTTCCCGGGTCAAGACCCAGTTTAGGGATGAGCGAGATATTGGCTTTGTATAGAATAGGAGGAAGTTTAGCTATTTGCCTAGAGTAGTTTAACATACGCAAAAGTAGAGGTGATAGTGTGGGGCTGAATGCTTTGAAAAACTCCACACTGAACCCATCAGGACCTGGTGCTTTATTATTAGGAAGAGCAGAGACGACAGATTCAATCTCCTGCAAAGTTATATGGTAAATGGCTTGCACTTATACAGGTCCTTCTCAAAAAATTAGCATATTGTAATAAAGTTCATTATTTTCCATAATGTAATGATAAAAATTAAACTGTCATATATTTTAGATTCATAGCACACCAACTGAAATATTTCAGGTCTTTTATTGTTTTAATAATGATGATTTTGGCATACAGCTCATGAAAACCCAAAATTCCTATCTCAAAAAATTTGCATATTTCATCCAACCAATAAAAGAAAAGTGTTTTAATACCAAAAAAGTCAACATTCAAATATTTATGTTCAGTTATGCACTCAATACTTGGTCGGGAATCCTTTTGCAGAAATGACTGCTTCAATGCGGCGTGGCATGGAGGCAATCAGCCTGTGGCACTGCTGAGGTGTTATGGAGGCCCAGAATGCTTCGATAGCGACCTTAAACTCATCCAGAGTGTTGGGTCTTGTGTCTCTCAACTTTCTCTTCACAATATCCCACAGATTCTCTCAGCAGTGCTGAAAAATGAAATCTTCATCTCCATAAAGCTTTTCAGCAGATGGAAGCATGAAGTGCTCGAAAATCTCCTGATAGCTAGCTGCATTGACCCTGCCCTTGAAAAAACACAGTGGACCAACACCAGCAGCTGACATGACACCCCAGACCATCACTGACTGTGGGTACTTGACACTGGACTTCTGGCCTTTTGGCATTTCCTTCTCCCCACTCTTCCTCCAGACTCTGGCACCTTGAATTCCAAATGACATGCCAAATTTGCTTTCATCTGAAAAAAGTACTTTGGACCACTTAGCAACAGTCCAGTGCTGCTTCTCTGTAGCCCAGGTCAGGCGCTTCTGCCGCTGTTTCTGGTTCAAAAGTGGCTTGACCTGGGGAATGTGGCACCTGTAGCCCATTTCCTGCACATGCCTGTGCACGGTGGCTCTGGATGTTTTTACTCCAGACTCAGTCCACTGCTTCCGCAGGTCCCCCAAGGTCTGGAATCGGCCCTTCTCCACAATCTTCCTCAGGGTCCGGTCACCTCTTCTCGTTGTGCAGTGTTTTCTGCCACACTTTTTCCTTCCCACAGACTTCCCACTGAGGTGCCTTGATACAGCACTCTGGGAACAGCCTATTCATTCAAAAATTTCTTTCTGTGTCTTACCCTCTTGCTCGAGGGGGTCAATGATGGCCTTCTGGACAGCAGTCAGGTCGGCAGTCTTACCCATGATTGCGGTTTTGAGTAATGAACCAGGCTGGGAGTTTTTAAAAGCCTCAGGAATCTTTTGCAGGTGTTTAGAGTTACTTCGTTGATTCGGATGATTAGGTTAATTGCTCGTTCAGAGAACCTTTTCATGATATGCTAATTTTTTGAGATAGGAATTTTGGGTTTTCATGAGCTGTATGCCAAAATCAGTATTAAAACAATAAAAGACCTGAAATATTTCAGTTGGTGTGCAATGAATCTAATATATATATATATATATAGTTTAATTTTTATCATTACATTATGGAAAATAATGAACTTTATCACAATATATAAAAAACACACTTTTATACTTTGGCTTTTAACACACCATGATTTTTGTCTTTCTTGGCACCTAAAACATACCTGCTGTGAACCCGTATGTGTATGTCTCTTTTTATCTATTTATCTTTTTTATCTGTTTATTTGTTTTTATCTATTTCCTTTTTACTGTTTTTATCTATCTATTGTACAGCACTTTGGCTACCCCTGTGGTTCTTAAAATGTGCTATATAAATAAAGTTGATTGATTGATATGCTAATTTTTTGAGAAGGACCTGTATAGCGCTTTATCTAGTCCAAGGACCCCAAAACACTTTACACTACAATCATTCACCCATTCATCCACTGATGGTGGTAAGCTACATTGTAGCCACAGCTGCCCTGGGGCAGGCTGACAGAGGTGAGGCTGCCATCACACTGGCGCCACCGAGCCCTCTGACCACCACCAGTAGGCAAGGCAGGTGAAGTGTCTTGCCCAAAGACACAACGTCTGAGACAGCCGGAGCGGGGGCTTGAACCAGCAATCCTCCGATTACAGGACAAACCCCTACCTCCTGAGCCACTGCCACCCCAGTATGTTAGCTTCTTGTACGTCCGCTAAGTCTGACGGCAGCCTTGGTAGATTTAGGTTATCAAAAAACCTTTCCATTTTTTCAACGTCCAATTTTCCCTGCTGTTGACAAACTTTGGCATAGAAGTCTGCGAAGCTGTTGTTAATTTTATCTGGATCTGTGAGTAAAGTGCCATCTTCAAGCTTAATACGATGTATAGCTCTCGAGGCCTGCAACTGCTTAAGCTGTCGAGCTAGTAATTTATGCGGTTCGTCGCCCAACTCAAACCATCTTTGTTTAACTTGTACCAACAGTCTAGAAACGTCTCTTGATATAATAGAGTTGTATTCATATCGCAAAGCCGTTATTTTATTTAAAGTGGACTGCTAGGTCTGGCTTTAAGTCGGGGGCTTGGAGACTCCGCCCCGGGTTCCATTCAGTTAGGTTCGGGGTTGGGTGGGATTAGACATTCTGTTGGGAGAGATGTTTTTTGCACATTGGTTTATTTTGAGTATTTAATAGATGGCTTTATAGTCTGAACTCTGTTGTACTTTGTATGAGTTGTCTAGACTAGTCAGCAGGTTATCTATTTCATTCAACCTCAACTTAGACTCGTTTTTCGCCACCTCGTACAACATTATACATCCCCTTATGACCGCCTTCATAGCTTCCCAAAGCGTTGAGTCATCCACATCTCCTTTATCATTAGAGCTCAAGTATATTTCATTTGCGATATAGGAGCACAATTCTTTATCTTTCAGCAAAGCGTTGTTTAGGCGCCAATTGCCCCTGCCCTTCGCACAATCCAGCTTAAGATTCAAACATACTGGTGCATGATCTGATATGTGAATATTATGGTATTTACAGCCTGATACCGATGCCAGCAATTTTGCGTCCAGCAAAAAGTAATCAATCCTAGAGTAGGATTTAGGAACTGCAGAAAAGCATAAATAATCTCTTCCAGTGGGATTTAGCAGTATCCAAATGTTAACCAGATTGTGGGAATTTAACAGATTTTTGATAGTCTCTCCGCTCTTGAATACATCAGATCGAGGGTGTTGTCTATCCAAGACTGGATCTAAGGTTAGATTAAGTCCCCTACAAAGATCATGTTATAGAGCTAATCAAATCCAGCACTGCCTTATAAAGGTCTTGAAAAAAGATGGGATCATCAAAATTGGGCCCATACACATTAATTAATGTTACTGGTGTTGAGTTTAGCAGCCCGCATACGATCACATATCTTCTTCTATGATCTGAAATTGTCTGGTTGTGGGTGAACAGTATATTTTTTCTTATCAATATTGCGACCCCCCTCGTTTTTGTGCTGAAGTTTGACTGCAGTCCATATTCTGCACAGATGTTTCTGTACACTATGCCCACCACTTGGTTTGTCGTTCCATGTATGCTTTCCCTGCCAGCACCTTGCACCCTGCTGTTATGTGCTGGACTGTCTCAGGGGCCTCCTTGCACAACCTACACATTGGGTCTTGTCTGGTGTGGTAGATCTGAGCCTCTATTGCTCTGGTGT
>NC_051452.1:12224202-12240190 GCF_001649575.2 Kryptolebias marmoratus | reverse complement strand
GGATGACCTTCCCTCTCTTTGTAACCATCCGACCGCACTTCTCTAGTCCGAATGACATCCCAATGTCAGTGCTGTAGATCCTGGTGGTGTGGATCAGTGAGTCGATGTCTCGCTCACTCTTGGCATACAGCTTGATGTCATCCATGTAGAGGAGATGGTGGCCCCATTCTTGAGTCGGTATCCGTAGCCAGTCTTGTTGATGATTTGGCTGAGGGGGTTCAGTCCTATGCAGAACAGCAGTGTGGACAGAGCGTCTCCTTGGTAGATGCCTGACATGAGCTTCCATGTTGTAGAGAGATAGGTTATTGGCCGATAGGTGGATGGGACTGTGGATGTCCACTCTTAAAGTTTAACACCTACGTCACTTTCCTACCAACTAAAACAATGATTAGAAGATTAAAAACTATAGTTGTATTGTTCCAATATATTAGAAACCAATTTAAAACTATTTTAAACATTGTGTAATTGTAAGAACTTTTAACGGTAAAGCCATGTTTTTCATTATTTCTCTCAAACTTTTGATCAACAGGGGACGCTAATGAGCATTTGAAGTCTTGTGAAATCAACCACTTTTAAACACAATTGGCTGGAAAGCTTTTATGCTTTACAATGCTTCATCTGACCATCACTAGAAATAATTATTAAGACCAACATTCACCATGTGACATTTAACAGTCCAGCAAACAAATGATGTCAGTGTGGAGCGTGGCAAGTGTGCCACGCTCCACCTGTAACCAGCGGCATTCACACCAACACCAATTTTTTATTCTCTGAAAATTATGTGTGTTTTACAGGCCTTCCACAACTATTCTACCTGAGGCTTTAATTACACTGGATGCAGAAATAAACATTTGAAAGAGTAGAGTGGCATTATCTGTTTTTATATTTTGGGAAAATTAGGATTTGAGGAAAAATTAATTTCACGGGTAAGATAAATATATGCAGCTTCTGAAGCACATTTGGCCAAGCATCAAGAAGCACTACCCTGAAGCTCAGTACAGTTTTTGTGGGGGCTGTTCAACAAATGATTTGATGTTTGCTTATAGAGAAATACTCAGAGGAACTCAAACTTGCCAACATCATCATCAGCTTCCCTGAAGGAATCAGGCTCATGTTTCAGTGCTGAGCTGACATTGAAGTCTTGTGATTGTGGTGTTGTTTTTGTCAAACCAATCATGGTGCTCCTATTCTCCTTGGTTTAGCAAAAGTATTCCCAGTAGTTTCCCCATAATGTCTCTGTTAAGATTTTGAAGCTCTGCAGTAATCCTCTCCTTAGGCAGGCAGACCTTGAGACAAGAGACGTTGAGGCGTCTAGGTTCTTTATTTTGTTTCCTTTTGGACACAACTCTTTTTCAGATCTTCAACATGTGGCTCATCAACTTAATTTCCATTAAGTTTTTCTAGTTTTTCTAGATCTTCACAATTATATTTTACTAATTTTAACCTAAAAAGCATTTGCTTAACCTTAAATTGTTCAAAAACAATTTTGTTTATCTGATTCAAAGAAAACTAAACAACTTACAGCTTCCATCAAACTCATCATTTTTTTTTATTTGTTAGTTTTCTAAGTTCTATGCATCAAACCAGCTTTCAATCTTTCTAATTGAGCAATTTTTCTTAGCCTTTTTGCGTATTTTAAACACACGTTACACTAGATCATAGCATATAGTTTTAAATCATGTAACCATTCTTACTGTTCCAATTTCCTATTTTATTTCTATTTTCTTATCTATTCTTTATTTATTTACTTATTATTAATTATATTTATTTATTTATTGCTTATTTATTTACTTATTTCTTCATTTATTTATTTATGTCTTCATTGATTTTACCTATTCCTAACAGTTTTAATCCATTCAGGCTAAATTTCATTAAGGACCAACCCTAAAGAGTCGGATTTACAACAAGCTCATTCACTCATCAAATATCAGCCATTATATTTCATACATGTGATCTCAGAGTTTGTGAATGGTGCAATACCCGATTTTCAGATCTGACCAAGAAGCTTCTAGATTCCTCTAATGTTGGAATCCGCTTGATCACTGGGGCTACAGCCAATCTGTCAATCATTTCAATTCACATTCACTCTGGAACACCTTAAAACTAAAAAATACCTTTTAACTAGTCCAAACCACAAAACACAGCAATGATCAGTCTGTCTGTGGAATTCTCAGAAAAACCCTTGGTTCACTGGGACACACAGATACAAACCGTGAAAGACATCTATTGCTGCGAGAAAAAACGCAGAAAATAAAAAATATATCCCTGTGTTTAATAAAATATCTCCCTCTCATCGCTTTCATTGCAAACTTCACATTTTCCATACTTACACACACTCTTCCTGTGTTCTTCACAGCTTTTTTAAAAAAAGAAGCTGGTTTAACCCTTTTGCTTCTTCTTTTTTTTCCACCAGTCAACTTAACTCATTTGTTCTCAACACTTCCTCATCCACTCAGACTTTCTTTACACTCAAACTTCCCTCGTTCAGGAAACCCATTGCTCTTTTTTTACTTTTCTTTTTTCCGGTGCACCATTCATTCATTCACACACACACATACCATATCTTAAGCATATTGGACTATCTGGAGAATCACCCACTTAACGGATCCGTTTATTGTACAGACAGGACGTCTCCTGCTGGCCTTTCTGACTTAATGAAACTTGTTTTACAGGTGCAAAAGTGCTAAAATACCTCTTCTGTCTCAGTTCTGACCCAGTCAGCAACCACAGGTAACCTTGAGACTTCCATTTTTTTGATTGACACTGGGTTTGTTAAAGTCTCAACTATCAACCCCTTGTGACTTCTCCAGACCCAATATGAAAAAAAAACTCAACATTGTCCTGATTACTGGAAATTCCCCAATGGAGAATCCCCTTCGTATACCAGCCATGGTCCAGCGGAAAAGTTCTGATCTGGACCCCAAATGTCCATCAGAGGGGACTGCAAAGTTCTCCTCTGCAGGATGATCAGTCACCAGATCTTTGTTCTCCGTCGGTGATCACACGTGGTATCCTGTTCGTGACGCCAAATTGTTGTGGAATTTTCTTTAACAAAGAGGACAACAAAGAGTTTTGTCTTAGGATAATTTTTTTAAGCTATATAGCTGAGAATCACTGTGCTGAGGTGAGTCAACAGAGTGGGTCTGACCTGTAATGGCAGAATTTACTGTAGGGTAACACCTGTTGTTTATAAGTCCTGATAATGTTATGACTTCTGTTCCAAGTGCCATGGGTTCTCACAGAATGAACTTGTTTATAGAAGTGATGTTGAATTTTCTTCCCTTGGGAACCAGACTGACTTGCCTTCCCCTAACTCCTCCTTCTGGTTCAGTATTTCAATATCTTTAATAAAAGCTCCTGTGTTGACTTGGGGGGGGGCAGAGCTTTGATTCGGAGCTTCCCCATTCGGACCTGGGACTCTGATATTAATTCTTAATTGTCTTTAATGTTCTCTATATTTTGTGCACAATATATAAATAAACCTGTTTGAGTGATTTCATCTAACAGTACCTGAAAATTGATTTTTTTGCTGCCACAACAGACCACAGAACAAAAGGCCCCCCTTTAAATACTCAGTTCTTCACACTCAGTAACTTTCTGTAGAATGAGGAGGGGTCTCCGAATGGGGGTAGGGATCAGGTAACTGCTTCCTACACCCCATAGCCCTATAAGGCTCTAAAGGTCCCGGCTCCACTCTACTCCGCTTGCTTTGCGTGCGTTTCCACCGGCATTTTTTCGAGGCTGGTCCCTGCTTTTTTGGTCCCTGCTTCGGAGTAAGGCCAGCCGGGTCGGCCCTGCTTTGGTGGGTGGCGCAAGCTTAGCTCCTGTTCACTCATTGGTCGTGGGTGTGACCAGATGCAAGCATAAAGAGCGAACGGTAGGAATATAAACAACAGCATTAGCTTACCCTGCAACGTTTATGCCGTCTGTCCCCCAGCTGAAGGCGCTGTAAGTAAGTAAGCGGATAACAGCTGTCCTACTCTGCGCAACAATCGCGGCATCCAGAGAATATCTCTCTTCATGAAGTCTCAGGAGAATCCCATAAGTTTAAAAAACAGCAACAACACAGGGCCAAAGTTGTCTATAGCGCTTCCGTTGTTTACACTACTGGCGCCAAGTTTCGGTATTCCAACCTACTCTCGTCTGTCCTCTCACTATCCCATTTCTTCCTGGCTAACCTCTTCCTCTGGATAACTTCCTACACTTCACCATTCCCCCACCAGGTTTCCTTATCATCTTCTCTCTGTCCTGATGACACACCAAGTACCTTCATACCTGTCTCTCTAATCACTGTAGCTGTAGTAGCCCAGTCATCTGGAAGGTCTTTCTCACCACTCATAGCCTTTAACAGCCCCTTTCAGAACTACTCACACCTTTTTTCTTTCTCAGCTTCCACCATTTGGTCCTCTTCTCTGCCTTTACTCTTTTACTCTTCATCACCAAAACACTCATTCTACACACCACCATTCAATGCTCTCTGGCAACACTCTCCCCTGCCACAACCTTACAGTCCACAATCTCCCTCAGGTTACCATTTCTAAACAGAATGTAGCCTATTTGCGTACTCCTGCCTCCAGTCTTACAAGTTACCCTGTGTTCCCCCCTCTTTTGGAAAGAGGTGTTGACTACAACCATTTCCATCTTCTTGGAAAAATCTACCACCATCTGTCTTTCCTGGTTCCTTTCCTTGACACCAAACCTGCCCATCACCTCCTCATCTTCTCTGTTTCCTTCACCAACATGTCCATTCAGATCTGCTCCAATCACCACTCTCTCCTCCCTGGGAATACTCTCTATCACTTCATCAAGATCCTTCCAGACTTTTATCTTTCTCTTGTACACCACATCCCACCTGTGGAGTATAACCACTGACAACATTCAGCATCAGACCTTTTACTTCTACCTTTATACACATCACCCTATCTGACACTCTTTTCACCTCAACTACATTCCTTGCTAACTCCTCCTTTAGGACCACCCCTATTCCATTTCTCTTCCTATCCACACCAGCTTAAACCCTGCCTCAATGCTGCAAGCCTTGCTGCCCTTCTACTTTGTCTCTTGTACACATAATACACCTTCAAACACCTTCCTCCTCTGCATCATGTCAGCCAACCTTTGCCTGTCATTGTTCCTACATTTAGAGTTGCTACTATCAGTCCTACACTCAATCCGGTATGGTGTCGCTTGGATGAACTCGCATGTTAGTTTTGGCAGAAGTGTTTTACGCAGAATGCCCTTCCTGACACAACCCTCACCATTTACCCAGGCTTGGGACCGGCACGAGAGATACACTGGCTTGTGCTTTACAGTTGCTAGGGTTAGGGTGGCATCATAGTAAAGGTTCAAAAACAGAATAAAAATTCAGTTTCTTACAAAGTAATATCATATTCTAGGTCCCCAACATATGTGTGAGTAACAACAGCTTTGTGTTTTTCAGGGAGAAGTCAAAATTTGAGGTGTAGCCACACCCACATGCTGTGACGAAAACTCAAGCTCCTAAAAACTTTAAATCCACTTGGCCTTTATAGTTTATTGATCTAGTTTATACAGATACTTCAAAATTTTAGAGGACTGTGTTCAAATGTAAGAGCTAGAAATGGCGCCAAAATGGCCAACTACCTGTTACGTGACGTAGAAGAGAAAGATAAACTCTGGCAGGATCTTGATGAAGTGATAGAGGGTATTCCCAGGGAAGAGAGAGTATCAGTGGCCTAGTGGTAGAGTGTCCGCCCTGGGTTTAATCCCCGGCTGGGCCATACCAAAGACTGTAATAATGGGACCCATTGCCACCCTGCTTGACACTCAGCATTAAGGGTTGGAATTGGGGGGGTTAGATCACCAAATGATTCCCGAGCGCGGCACCGCTGCTGCTCACTGCTTCCTCAGGGGATGGGTCAAATGCGGAGAACAAATTTCACACACTCAGGTGTGTGACAATCAGTGGTACTTTAACTTAGTGATTGGAGCAGATCTGAATAGACATATTGCTGAATGAAACAGAGGAGATGAGGAGGTGATGGGCAGGTTTGGTGTCAAGGAAAGGAACCAGGAAGGACAGATGGTGTACTTGGTGAGAATAATACATTTACCAATTTTCATACTTGTATATAAAAGTATAGGAATAGGAAAGTGTTGTATGAATTTGTCTAGGGAGTGCTGTTTGTTTATTTTGTGTGTGTGATATGTTTAGTTCTTGACAAAGACAATTCCTGTCCATTTTTGGTACAGATTGGATAAAATATGTGGAAGTTACACCATCAAATAGTATCATGATGCGAAATAGAAATTTGCTGCTGTGACTGTGCCCTCCAGCGATAAGTTAGTTTTTGTACCATGTAAACCTCCACATTTTGTCTGTTATCGAACAGTGGCTCAGGAGGTAGGGGTTTGTCCTGTAATCGAAGGGTTGCTGGTTCGAGCCCCCGTGCCGGCTGTCTCAGCTGTTGTGTCCTTGGACAAGACACTTCACCCGCCTTGCCTACTGGTGGTGGTCAGAGGGCTCGGTGGCGCTGGTGTGATGGCAGCCTCACTTCTGTCTGCCAGGGCAGCTGTGGCTACAATGTAGCTTACCGCCATCAGTGTGTGGATGAATGGGTGAATGACTGTAGTGTAAAGCACTTTGGGGTCCTTGCACTATATAAGTGCAAGCCATTTACCAAAATTTGAAGTTTACATGAAAAGGCAGATCAGAGAATGATGTCCATACAAAAACATGTAACTTAGTAGTAAACTCAGATCAAACATGTTGATTTAGGTACAGATCAGACGTTTTATGTGTCAGTTACAACAATGTTGTGTTTTTTGGCAAGAAGTCAAAGTTTAAGGTCCAGCTACTCCCACATGCTGTGATGAAAACTCCAGCTTTTGATACCTTTTAATCCTTCATGTCTTAATATTAGACCGACTAATTTTGAAGCAGGTACTTTAAAACAGGGGTGTCAAACTCCATTCCTCAGGGGCTGCTGGCCTGTATGTTTTAGATGTGTTCTTGCTTTAAAACACCTGGTTTAAATGGATGAGTTGTTGCCATGCTCCTGGAGAACTTGATGATTTGGTGAGGAGGTAATTAAACCATTTGAATCGGGTGTGTTGGGCAAAAAAAAAACTAAAATTCCCAGGACAGTGGCCCTCGAGGCCTGGAGTTTGACACCCCTGCTTTAAAATTTTTAGTTCGTTTAATACAACAAGTATAAAACCCCAAAATGGCATGATCCAAAATGGCCGACTGCTGGCTTTGGGTCATACATTCTGGAGACTTTTTTGTGCACTTTGGTGACCTTTAAGTAAATGTATGTCTTTGTGCTGCCAAAAAAGGTGGGACTGTTTAATTTGCTACACCTATTTTTGAGACCCTCGTAGGATCAAAATTATCACTTACTTTTAAGGTGTTCCCAAAAGACCATTCATTCAACATGACTGAATGATTTTAAGAGGCCTGAACAATGCCTGTGGTGCTCAGGTCTAATTAATAAAAAAATAACAGAGAAAAAAGTCTGAGAAAAAAGTCACAAGACAAGTTTAGTAAACAATTTCACAAATCTTTTATGATTTTTCTTAAATTAGTTCTAAAAAAAGTTACAAAACCAAAACCGAGAAGGAAAAACACAAAAATCTGCTTCCTTCAGCATTTCCTGGATATGTTACATTTCTAAAGTGATACAATCACAACTGTAGGTCTTTGACCACTACCCTTCTGCAGTCTGCACAAAGACAGAATGAACTATTCTTCCTGTTTGGGGCTGTGCTTCAAGAGCTCAGTTTTCAGGTATATAAAGACAAAAAGAAGAGCTTCCAGTTGTTTACATTAGTTTCTGACACCACAAAGATGCTTAATCACAGACCAAAAACTGCACGGTACAGAACACCTGAAGAACTGTTGCTGATCCGAAACATTTAGATTTATAATGCAGCTCATCTACTGAAGTCCTCATACAGACACACACAGACAGAGGACAGCTGTCCTCTCTTGGTACAAGGAATACTACAGTCCTGTATCAGGTCCTTGACCAATCTGAGTCCAGCCCAGCCTCATCAACTGTATCTCAGTCCTGGTGATACTCTGGGATCAGGTTCTGGTGACATACCTCAAACCTGATATGGTCTAATCTGGGATTAGATTATAAACTAAATTCAGGTTAGGTCAGACCAGGTTCTATTGTCTTCATGTTCCTCTCTCCTCTGATACTGCAGCCTCTCTGAATCCTCGGAGCTCTGAAACCACAACAAGAACAGGTCAGGTCCAGATTGAATCACATGAAGTGAAAAAGGCTTCCTGTTATTCTGTTGTAATGTCCTTTCTAGAAGGTTTTGAATGGACCAGAGACAATAGAATAGAGGAAATATGTAATCGAATACAGTGCCTTGAAAAAATATTCACCCTCTTGTTGCCTTTTTGATTCATATGATTAAAAGCTATAATTCTACAAAAATACTTCAGAGTTTAACAGGGGAAAAAAACTGATTTAAAAATATATAAAACTAAAAAGTGGTGCATGCATATCTATTCAGCCCCTTTAAAGCACCAACCATTACCTTCTGCAGAGATGGTAGGATCTGTCCATAGGACCACTAGAAGCTGCACAGAGCTTTGAGCCATTAAAGAGTGGCAAAAAAGACACCGATTAAAGAAAAAAAATAGGATTGTTTGGGATTTCTTCCCCAAACATGTGAAAGAAAGTGCTGTGGGCAGATGAGACCATGCATCAAGGTCTGAGGCAAACATACCATCTCTCATCAAGCTGAGAACGCCTACAATGGAGCATGGTGGTGACAACATCATGCTGTGGAGATATTTTTCATCAATAGGGACTGGGAAACTAATCAGAGTTAAAGAAGAGATGGATGGAGGACAATAACCCTAAACACACTGCTGAATAACATTCCACTGGTTTACAGAACCAGTTAAATATCCTGGAATGGTCCAGTCAAAGCCCCTCAATCCAACTGAGAATCTTTGGTTTGATTTAAAAATTGTTGGACACAAGCAGCACCCATCCAACCAAAAGGAGCTGCAGTAAGTTTATCATAAAGAAAGGGCAAAAAGTCCATGCTAGATGGATGAAGATCATGCAGAGGAACCTGAAGAGACTTGATGCTGAAACTGATGCAGAAGGTGGCAATACAAAGGATTACATTTTGGGGATGAATACATATGCACACACCCTGTTTCAGACTTATATTTTTTAGATTTATTTAAAACAAGTTATTTGCCCCTCTTTAACTTCATTGTCCCTGAAGTATTCTTGTAGATCTATTACTTTCAATCAAATTAAATTTCAGTTTATAAGGTAACAAAATTGATAAAATACCAAGTGGGGTGAATACAATCCCTAGCAAAAATGATGGAATCACCACTCGTGGAGGATGTTGCTTCAATTGTCAAATTTTGTATATAAAAAAAAAACAGACATGCCACAAAACTACCATTTTTCATATTAACTTCAACCTTCTAGCAATGAGAAACAATAAAAAATGAAATATATAATTGTTGTAGTCAATCATAGTTGCATTTTTAGATCAAGTAGAGGAAAAAATTATAAAATCACTATAATTTGCAGTTCTGAAAAAATAAAATTTTGCAGCATTTTTATTTTTTGAAAAGAACATCCTTAACGAGTGGTGAGTCTATATTTTTTGCCAGAGGTTGTAACTTTACAAGCCTCTGTATCTGTGGTAGTGACATTCCAAGATGTCTGTTGGGTTAAATTCTGTGAAAATGGAAATTATGCCAATACTAACTATAAAAGCTGTGACAGAACAAGCCTTTGAGAGAAGTCTCTAAGCAAGTTTATGAAGAATCATTCCTTTCTCTGTGCCTGACAGTCTTGTCCTCAGCCTCTCAGTTTCTCCTCTGCGTTGGAGTGCTGGCTCTCTCACCAGTGGCCCTTGGCAGCAGTGCTCCTCCTCTGCTGGGAGATACTGTAGATCTCCTGGAGCTGTTTTTTCTGCTCATCACTGAGGGAAGCTGTCAGACACTGGTACCATGCAGCATTACTGTTCTGGATCCCTGACACATACACACAGTGACTGTTAGTGCCAAAATAGTTCATTTACACAAATAAGACATTTTTTGAAAGTGTTAATATTGTTTAATAGGTTATGTTTCACAAGGACCATTACTGGTAATGGATCAAAGTCAGCTTGATCTTCATTTTAATAACTAGAATTTTGTGTAAATACACGTGACAGGGGTGTAAAGACGTGTAAAACAACATTGAGACTCTACACCAGCAGATCTCCACTGTCAAACGTTTTATTACAGTCATGAAGGACATGGTAAATCCTAAATATTTAAAAACAAAGCAACTGGATATCCGTTCTGTAGTTGAGGATGTTTCTCTTCTCCTCCAGGGAGTTTTCTCAGTTCAACATTAAAGAGTGTGGAGTTCCAAGCTTCAAACTGCAGGAGATGCATCACTCTTATTCACGCCTTCATACATCTTCATGTGACCTGTTAATAGGAACACGTGAGAAGATGCTGCAAAACAACTCCAGTTACTCCATAAGATGTCAAGAAATTGTCTCACGGTCATGTGGTCGTGAAATATTTTTTCACAAACATCTTTCGTAGTCCAAAAGACACATGATGCAGAACTCCTGGTAAGCTCCTCTCTCCCTCTACAGCACCGGAACGGGTTTTTTCCTGCTGGCTTCTCAAGTCTTCTTTCTCTGTACAGATTTTTGCTTCCCTTACCATAACCAGACATTTTTATTAAACAGACTAAAACAGTAAACATTGCTTGGCATTTGCAAATTTGTCAGGAAGACACCACCACCATTTCCAACAGATGGTGCAGAATAACGAGCGAACAAAGGGAACGTGTTTCTTTGCTATCCGGCCGAGATGTACTGCCTCCTGGCCATCACAGAGAGCCACCTGTGTCTCCTCTGTGCACAATAACACAGATGAGTTATCTCCTTTCATGAGTTCTTCACCATTTCACTATCTTTTTAAGTCCATAAGTTTTTAAGTTTTGCTGGAACAGTTGTAGACAGCTGTATTTTCTAACAGCCTCGGCCAGCTGCTTCTTGGTGGAGCAGTAGAACGACTCCATTACAGCTCACCTGCCTATACACATAACCACACCTACAGCAACTTCTGACCAACCACACAATACTTGGTGTACACCACTGAAAGAAAAAGTTTTGCCTGGACCTTGTGTCAGCTAAAGTTACTAGGAAAATGACACAACCTTTGTCATGCAACCACGTCAATGAGAGCCAATTTTATGACTTTTTATGAAGTATGAAGCTAGCCCTAGGGATAAAGACAGACAAAAGAACTCCAAGTATCTCAGGCCATAGGCAGCACAGACAGAAGGAATTCTAAAGTATCCTGTATACCTTTCATGCTTCTACCCGCATTGGCAGAGAGCACCATATAAGGTGAAGGTAGACAGAAACAGCTGATGTAAGAAAGTATAAAGGGAGAAGTCATGGGTAGATCAGGTTGTTGGACATAGATGTGTTGCCTGTAATAACCTGTCAACCCGAGCTCAATTAAAAAATTCCTTGACCCAAGCTCTGATGTCTCCAAGTATTCTGTGAAGATGTATAAAAAGAAATCATCACTGCATGACCTCAATGAATCTCAGGTGGCCTCATTAACTAAATCAGTAGCTGGTTTCTGTAGGATCTGTTTGAGAAGTCCTAACATTTTCCATAAAAAGTTACTGGAATTAAAAACATTGTTGCATTATCTTGTGAAATCAAAGAGATGAGTTGTGTCTGCTTTTGTTTTTTGGTTCTTTAAATATGTGAATGATGACTCACTCAGCAGGGCGGAGGTAAAAAACTGATACTCGTCTTCTCCGTTGTCATAGTCCAGAGGTGTACTGTACTCTTCTAGAGGTGTCCCTTCAAAACCGTCTTCATCCCAATAATCATCCTCTTCTTCCTCTTCATTGTCTCCTCCTTGACTGGCTGTCACAGCGGACTGCTGTTGGATGGGGTGTTGGCTCTCGTTCACCTCATCTTCATCGCTGGGAATCTCTTCTGCACACAACAAAGAAAACAGGCAATCACATTATTGCTTCTATTTGACCTTCATCACAGGTTCTGGAAGGAAATATTTGAGTAACTAGATTTAAAAACGCATGTTGAACGAAAAGCTTAGTCACCTCAATATGGGCTGTTCAAGTTAAGTCAGAATCTGACTGGGCTGCAACTGTTGGAGATTAGTTGGTGACACAAAATAGCTAAAAATAGGCAAATTTTTCATTCCAGTCTCACTAAATTCTGAATGTTTGTGACCAAGTGATGGTGTGTTTTGAACAAGCAGTTTTTAAAATCATGGCCTTTTCATGTGTGCACGGCTTGTGAAATTGTATTCTTAGCTGTGCACATTATTTTGTTGTCCTTCTTATCCCACGTTGAATCCACCTTTGCAGCTACCCTCATGTTTAGGATTTAATCAATTTAAGTACACTTTAGAAATTAAGAGAGACAAACAAACCATTTTTTTTAAATGACCCTAAAAAATCCTGAAAATTTGTTGTGGTAGTAGCTCAGAGAAATCCTTGGTACATACTCAAAGTGTTACCCATTGTACCAAATTTTAGCTAATTGTCAGCAAAACTGACTGAGTTAGATGTACATCCAATGGTTACTTTCTGTCTACTTTCCAGTGGTCCCTGAGAAATCAATTTAGTGGTTTATGAGCTTTTTACTAACACTATAGACAGACAAAACATTCCCCTTTCACCTTCGGCAGCAGGTGATAATAAAATATCTCATGCTGTAAAATGCAACTACTGTCATTACATCCACTGTTTATTTTTATTTGTGCCTTAGTTTGTTTTTTCATCTTGTCTTTCTAATTCTTGCTCTTATCTACAACCACTGCAGTTGTATCTCACCATTCTGGTCTTCGTCCTGAACTTCTGCATGGGCCAGCAGGTCTGGTTTGTTGATGAGACGTGAGGCATAAAGTTGTTTCAGACCCAGGAACAGGAGCAGGATGGAGGGAATAATCTGACCAGCTACTCTTTCTAGAGCTGCTGGCCGACTAGGTAGCTCCATCAACACACTCAGGCCAATGATGCACATCTTACGGTCATGGAGTCTGAAGAGAGGATTGGAGGAAGGAAAACAAAATCACTTTTGATTAAACTGATGTCTCATTCACAGAAAGTGTAATAAAGACAAATATGGCTATGCTTGGACTAAGACAACAAATAACAGTGATTTATTTTAAACAGCTAGCATACCATTAGAACTGGACTGTTGGAGGAAACTGAAGTACATAAATGTAGAGAACATACGAAGTTCACACAGAAAAGTCCCAGCTGACCTAGCTGTGAGGCAACAATGCTAAGAATGACACTGACTGTCGTCTTACAGTAGTATCTGAAAGATGGTGGGATATATCAAGGAATAAGTCAACATTCTGTCTTCAAAGTAGAATTTCAAGATTTTAATAAGGGGTTAAATGTGATGAGTAAGAGCATTTCTACAACTGCAGCTCTTACAGAATGTTTCTGGTTAGGAGGATCTACTAAAAATAATGCTTGGAAAGCTGCTGACAGGATAATGGGTCACCAAGGTTCACTTGTCCATGTGGGGAGTGAAAACAGACCTTCTTCTTCTTCCTAACTATGTTGTTTATGTTCAGGTTCATGATGTTTCCAAAAGGAAAGTGGGAGTCCAGAGTTTGTTAAACAGTCAGTATACCAGTATATGACACAAACCCATTACAGTAAGAGCCAACAATGGCTATCAGAATAGACCACACATCAATGGAAGAAAGTGACCTGTCCAGGTAGGTAATATTTTCTTGTAAATTGTGTGGTTTTATGAAGTGGCATTTAGTGATATACTAAGTCTAAGTCTATTAAAAATTCTTTTGAATTAACTGTATGCAATCAGATTTAAATTTGGATCTGTTTTGGACTGATTTGGATTTCATTTAATTTAGGATTTGGACTTGCCCTAAAATACCTTTTGTTATGAATTTGTAATAACAAATAAAATGAGCTGACCTGGGACGGGTCACTTTCTGGTAAACAAAAAAATTACCTGCAGGATATTGTAAAGGTGTGCAGCAAAATTGTTGCAATTTCCTTCCAGGACCTCAACAGGCTCCATGTTTATTTGTACTTCTAGCAAATCGGATTTATGCAGCTTTGCCTACCCATATTCACACTTTTTGGATACAAAAAAGCCACCTGCCTCAGTTTTCTTCATACTCACTTTAGAACTGCTTTATATCCACTTTGCAGCCCTTTTAAAATAAAAATAATAACAGATAAATAAATTTGATTATTATTTTTGCATTATTGGCATGGTTAGGCCTGGGCTTTTGATAATGTTTTTTTTAAACAGACCCAGATTTCAAGACAAAAAAATTATAAAAGAGTTCTATTCAATTCAGGCATTTACACTTTTAATATGCTGTAATAAAGTAGTTTGAAATGTTTGCCTGTAAACGCAAGCAGGTTGTGTTTTCTAGTATATTTCATATAAGCAGCATCTGCTTCAGTACGGCTGCACTATGGAGAATCTTCACCTGGCACATAAATATTTTACAAACTATGACAGAACAGCAGCAGGAGCTGGAGAAGTTTCTCATTTTGCTGCAGGAGGAGAAGGAATCTTTACTCAGCGGTCTCAAAGTATTTTACACACTGACTGAGTAATTACATGTGAGCACGGGGCAGATGGATTGTCACAATTTTAAACATTGACTGTTTTTACCAACTATTATTTTATCACAAATATTTCTGTCAAGCTATTCTTTTGCCTTTGTGCAGCTTCTCTACTTGACAGGGAAGATTGCATCTACGCAGGTTTCAAAACTGGTTTCACTCATAGAACCAAGCAGTTATTTTCCTTGATTCTCCATTTATTTCAGTGATAGGATATTTTCTTTTTACAGTTGATCCAGAAGTAGGTAAAAACCTTTAAACAACTCCAAAAGGAAAGAAGAAATAAGATATTGCTAAACCTATTATTCAAGTTTACATAAATTATTTTTGTTCAAACTATAAAGAAATACTAAACACCCTAATGTGAAGTTCAATTCGGAAAATACACCTTGAAAAAGAACCCAAATAAATTAACTACCATAAGTTTTTTTACCTTAAAAAGCAACCTTTTAACACAATTTAATTCACTTTAATACATGTCAAAATTGTCCTAATCAGAACTAGTATTTACTTTATCATGCAAATAAATAACACTTTTCCCTTTTGTAATTTCTAAGTTATTTAACATTTAATTTACAGTTTAACTATTAATCTCATCAAATCTATCAGTTAACCACAATGCAAGAATTATTTAAACCATCAAAATCAGGGCTGTCAAGTCCCACGCATTGACCGTGAAACACACGCATTTCGTGAAGTACACACGCTCACACGCCACCCTTTGTATTTCTCACACTAAAAAACAGGCACACAACCTTTTTGTCACTTTAACGCTATATTTAGCAAGTTTTCAGATACCTCTAGCAATTTTTTAAAGCGACTGGCCAAGTCACAAATTTAGTGACTTTGGCGGCTAAATGTGTGAAAGCATTCATTCTGTAGCGTGCTGTAAGCCCCGCCCACTTCCCCAAGCACTGACAGCTGTCAATCTCACAGTTTTCGTGTGAGTCATGTTGTCATCTGATGACAGAAAGATAAAGATGGAGAGGCAGAAAACTGAAGGGGTAGAAAGATAAAGATGTAGGCATGAAAGAATGCTTTTCAAATTGGTTGAAAGACAGCAGGAAGTTCTGTCTGAGCATCAAGAGGAGGCCTGGAAATGTTCAGGTTAGCTAAAGCTACTAATTACTAATAAATAACAAGTTACAACTTACTGATCAGTATTTACAATAACAATTAGGGCTGCAACAACGAATCGATGAAATCGATAAAATTCGATAATTAAAAGCGTTGGCGACAAATTTCAATATCGATATGTGTCGCGCAATTTATGCGTCACTAACGTTGTCGCGGAAACGGTGACGTCACCCGCAGCGCGTTTGCTGAACAAACTCCGTCCC
>NC_051452.1:12222484-12223190 GCF_001649575.2 Kryptolebias marmoratus | reverse complement strand
TATTTTAAAATATTGTTTATATAAAAAAAAGTGCATTAGCAAGATGTGTAATTTATTCAAAGCTAATTAATAATAATTGCTTGACTATATGACTTAGAGGAGAAAAACACAAGTAAGGAATGAAGACAGACATGAGGTCAGTGATCAGCTGCTGTAGAGGAGACCAGAGATGACATCAAGTAGGAATAATTCAGCTAGTGAGACCATAAAAACCAAGATGCCCAGGAGGGTTTGAATTTCTGCTGACCACTTATTTACTGTGTCCTTTTGGGAAAATTAGTGCATGCAGACATGGCAAGACCAACACCACAGAGGAGAAAGTGGACAGATGGTGAGGTGAAGATGATTATGATGATGATGAAGGAGAGGAACAGAGAGGTGCAGAGGAGAGGGTTGGGGCAAGACCTTACTCTGAAGATCCATCTGAATGGCCTTCACCACAGAAAGTGGGGAACTCATTGACTCATTCAGGCTGGTTGAGAATGACCCACAGAGATGTTCTGATGGGCCATACCCAGGGGTGGAAATTTAAATTTTTTTACCAGCCACTCAAATATTTTACCAGGCACTATTTTTTGTTGTGACAAAAAGTTATTTCATATGATGATGATGATGGAGGTGGGTGGAAGCAGTTGTGGTGCCCTACAAGCTGAACAACACCTCTTTCTGGACACTGCATGGAAATAACTAGATTTTTTTTATTTTA
>NC_051452.1:12211754-12220523 GCF_001649575.2 Kryptolebias marmoratus | reverse complement strand
AAAAAAAAAAAAAAAAAAAAAAAAAAAAGGAGGAGGGGGGGGCTGTAATGTGTCTGCATAGCCCTCAGAAAATAGTTAGTTGCATATGGTTAGTGTGCAAAGCTGCCGCTGATCCCGTCCTGGATTACAAAGCGGGATGTAAATATAATTTTGAATGTTTTGTTTTTTCACTGACTCTGTAGCGCTAATATAAATCCCTGTGGTTCCAACCCCGGATAAAAGAGGAGGGCTGAGTGTAGAGCTGGCAATTCCACGACACAAAACTATCTTTTGGTTCAATTTGATATTCTAACAAATTAATTTATGTAGTGTGGGATCAGGCAAAGCAATATAGTTATAAAATTATCTTATAAACTTAATTTGTAGTTCTAAACATATTTTGAGTAATTTTTTCTAAGTTTTTGTCTTGCCACCATTGATATTCCTCTCTCCTACACCCTGATCAACATCAGCAAATATGCAAATTAGGTGATGACGTCATCTAACAACTTCTAGCAGCTCAAAATCTCACTCCAAGCTCAGATCAAAACTTGAGAGCCCTGATCAAAATCAAACATTTGTCTTTCATGATTTCATATTTCTCAATGTACTATTAAAATGTAACCACCAAGCAGTTAATGAATCACACCAGTATTTGGCTAATCCATCAGCTAGGCTAAACTACAATACAAACAATTCAGCAGCGCAGGTTCACACAATAAAAATCTCCGCCTTACCGGTAGCCTGTCTACTTATTTGTAGATCCGACCAGTTCTACACAGGCTAGAAACATGAGCAGCTTACTTTGAGTTTGTCTGACAAAGCGTTTCTCCCTCTGCTGTTATTGTCCATCCCTCTTTATAGTCTGTGTAGCAACTACTGCTCCGCCGTGACGTTTTCTTTTCTTTTTTTTGCTTTAACTTCACAATTTCTTATTAACATAAGCAGATTACAGTTAAGGTATATAATAATGTTGACCATGAAATAAATTTGATCCTGTGCAGGGCTGCATGGAGCCTGTACTTGTACATACTGTGCATTCTGGGTCATACGCATATGGAAATATGTATATAGTAAATGCATGGGTGTGAAATGGTAACAAAACATCAACCACTGTGTACAAAATGTACAAACTGATCAGCACCCCCTTATCAACTTGTCAGGTCTTTAAAACAAATCCATCATGGCTGAATTAAGTTCCTCACTGAGAAGGAAGTTTAAACTGTGTGTTGTTAATTTTGGTTTGGTTTACTGAAATCTATATACAAAACTTCCCTTTGGGGTAATAAAGATACCTCAAACCTTGATCATTTTACGTGTAAATATGATCAAAAAGCACAGGTTTTAGATTAGGTCTCTAAGCCTTTAAGCCTAATATGACAATAGGATACTGTTAGACCCTAAAACACAATCCAGAATATACTCTTTTGCTGTGCAGGTCCTCATACTAAATAATACAACTGATCAATTATTAAGTCATAATAACAAAAAAAAAAGCAAGAAGCACACACACACACACAAATCATCATTTACTTAGTTAAAATCAAGAACGGGTGTGATCCTTGGACTCTGAGTTTGCTCTTACCCCAGAAAGAACTCTGTATCATTGATCCACTGGTTGATGAAGTGGGCAGTAATAGGCTGTGGGCTGTGCGGGAAGTGCATGTTGTCCAGGGTCTGAATGAGCAGAGCTGGATTGTGGTAAAGAGCAGCAATGACTACTTGCAGACACATCGTTCTCAGCTCACTGGACTTCACCCCTCGCATCAAACACTCCAGCACCGCCTCCACAAACAGGGGGATGCACTGCAAGAACAAAACTGCATGTTAACACTCAGATCTGGTGTAAGTCAGGTGTCAGCAACCTTTAACTGTAGAATTAGGCAAATTTATTTGAGTCCTTCCCATATTTTTGGAAAAAAGTAAAATTATACAGCAAATTTAGACTACGTTTATACTGCAGGTCTTAATGCTCAATTCTGATTTTTTTGATGAAATCCAATGTTTTTGTGTGGTCATTCAAATTAGAATTTAAATATGAATGTCATCAGACTCCAGTGTGAACAGCCCTGAAGAAGACATGATATTACAAGCAGCACAGAAGTAAATATGGAGGCTACACATGTTAGCATGAGTGTATCAATATTGAAGCTGTCAGTCAGAGCTGACTAAGTTATTATCCCCCATGCTTGTGTCATCCAAGTGTTTACATTTGATCTTGATTAGTATCAGATGTTGGTGTTAATTCTCAGTCATCCAGAACAAGGCAAATCTAAAAAGTAAAAGACCAAAAAATTAAAAATCTACTTCTATTTTGTAGTTCAACACAAGCTTTAAACTGCATGATGTTGGGATTGATAATATCAATATTTGGATCAATCCATATATCCCGACTTCAACGATGATTGAAATGTGACCTGACTGTTCAGACTTAGGCCACTTTGAACATCCGATATGTATCCGATTTCATAACAAATATGAAAGTGACCTGGGTCAGATTTTTCACAAATCTGATTTGTCATTCAAACTTAACAGAAAAAAATCTGATTTGGGACACTTTTGCCAGCAGTATGACTGTAGCCTTGGAGATCAGTTTGTGATTTATTTTGTTATAAAACTACAACCTGTATTTATGGATAAAGGTCAGCTGGGTGTTTTAACAGGGTTTATACAGGAATCCTAGAGTTGAATTTACTACTTTTTACTACCTATTTTTACTACCTCTAAAATATTTTTACTACCAACACAAAATCGACTAGTGACCATTTTCGGGGGCCAGCGGTGATTTCAGAGCACTGACCCATACAAGATGGTGGTCCATCTCTCACCAAAGACAAAATATTATCCCAGTTACTTGAAGTTGTAACTGTGACTTTGTGTTGACAAAGACCTCATGATACAAAACAAAATGCAATAACGTGCAATTTTCACAAGCCAATGTTTTATTCCAGTAGAATATTAACAACGTGACAAAACCTCAAACTAAATAAATAATAAGCAGGAATAAGAAAATAAAGTTAAACATCATCACCTGCAACGGAAACTGAGGGTGCACCAATTTATTGGCACCATATGCCTTAATTTTCTGAGACCGGTGATTAGCTGATACTTGCATATGAAGCAAATTTATGGCTGCAAAGGTTACTCTCCTCTTCTGCTCTCTTGTGTGAGGACTTTTTTCATACAAAAAAAGTTGGTGTCCGCAATCGGTGCACCCCTGAAAACAGCAAATGGTAGTGTGAACGTGCCCCGAAATGAAAATTCAATTTAAATTTTATCTGTAACAAGCAAGAGTTTTTAATCAGCTGATGACTTAATGTTACCGTTAGATTGAGAGCTTGCTGTGGGGAGTGAGATGGCAGTCCTGAGAGAAAGAGACACAACTAAAGAAGACTAGACGAGAGAAAATATATAGAGAAAAACTCCCTGTTACACAGACCAACAGTGTGAAGCACCAATGCAATCAGAAAGAAATCCAGACATTGAGACAGATAGAGGGAGGGCACAGTTACATGAGTCTCAGTTGTGAGGCCTTCTCTTCAACTCTTTGCTCCAGCTGGCAGAGCTCTTCTTTTTTTCTTTCAGTCTTCTACGAAGTGTGTTGGACTTGGTGGTAAGTTCAGTCATTTCGGACCCGGTCTTTCCCTCAGCCAACTTGTCGGCATCATTTTCAAGTGACTCACAGACACTGCTTAGTACCCAACGCTGGGTTCTGAGGTCCAACAGCTCCTCTTCTGCTGCCTTCCTCTTCAGAGCATTTACTGTACTTTCCTTCTTTTTTCTTTCATTCTCAAGGTACAGTCTATACTGAGATCTTGCAGATGATGATGATGATGTGACTTCATTATCCTTCCACAAACGCACGTGAATATCCAGCTGCTTTTTTTTTTTACTGTCTTGTTCTGTGACTCGATAAACATGAGAACAAATGGCCCCGCTTCATTAATGCTGTTGACCAGTATTTTTTTAAAGTGAGATGCAACGCCAAACCGAATTAAGTAGGCGGTCTTGTCCTTGCCGCATGCAAAGTTTTTTGCAATTTTGGAGTCGGGGAACATGTTCTGGAATAGCTCCCCAATGCCGTCATTGGAGGAAAAGGACTGATGTTTGATTGCCATGTTCAGGCACCACAGAACCTCCGCTCTGCGTGCTGGCATCGGTGTTACAAACATTGTCTGCTGCTTGTCAGCAGCACCCGTCGCGCTGCTAGCTGTGGTTTGTGCGGTTTTGCTGGTTGTAGCCGAACTCGGAGATTCACTAGAAACTCCAGACGCAAAAAAAGATACCGGGATCATCTTACCCTGCATGCGCATCCGCTGCTTGTGAGCGTTAGAAGCTTGGTGCAATTTTAACGCGTTCATTCCGTTCCAGGTTAACTTAATATTTTTCTTGCAAATATTGTAAAAAGCTAACCGATCATCACCCATAACTGGCAGTAGCCAGTCTTTAAGTTCCGGGTCGTCAAGCCAAGCGTTCGAGAACTTGCATTTCCCCATAGTGAGGCGAAAAATGACTCGCTCATAGAAAATTAGGCGGTTTCGACACCGCGCATGCGCACAGGAGGTCCCCGAGTGGAACGTTTACGTGAGCTCAGATTATATTTTTACAGAACAGATTTTAGTTTAACGAACTTAAAACAAAAAGTCATCATCACCGGAAAAGTCAAAATATTGAAGCAGTTGATGAAAAATTTACTACCAAGTCAAATTCGGCTTGTTACCTTTTACTACCTTTTAATGGCCTTAATTTGAGCTAATTTCATTTACTACCTTTTACTACCGCACAGAAACCCTGTTTAATATTTTGAACACCACTTGAATGCAACGTACTTTATAATTATATATTGAGTATTCAGTCAGACATCACATAAACAAACATCAAAAAGAAATGTTGGAATACATGCCTGAATCTGAGGTGATGGACAACAGAATTTTACTGGATTTGGCTGAGAAAATGTAATTAACATCATCTGTCTCCATAACACTGAAAAAAATGTATTTACACATATCTGTTAGAATACAATGAAAAAGTGTATCTCCTTACACAAGCATGGACAGCATTTGTAATACAACCTTCAATATATTAAAATTATGAGTTATCATATTTCAGTACAGAACAGCTGTTTTTAAAGCTGTAATCTGTGTGCAAAAAAGAGCTGAAGATGTTAGCATTAGCCTAATTTAGCCAGCAGTGTCTGACCAAGTTGTAATGCGTTATGGTTTAATTCTGCTGATGTAGTGTACAACTTCTGTATTCAAATTCTTTGAGAAATGGACTTCACTCTTGAAAATCAACACTCCTTATGACCCAGTCTCCTTTTGTTGAAGTTAAAAAGAAGATTAGTGTTTGCCTTTCCTTTTCTTAATTTAAGACTCTCTTAACAGTTACTGACCGTTTGGTTTTCAAGACTTTCAGTTTTCTGTCCTGAACAACACTACATTTGTGGAAACAGACCATAATGCATTGCAACCTGAGTTGAGACAACGGGCTAATCAAAGCTAATACTAACGGCTGTAGCTGATTATTGTGACTTGTTGAAAATGGCTTTAATTCTCTAATCGCAGCTCGTCTCCTGTCTGAGCAGTGGGGCAAAGATATGATGAAAAATGTTTAGTGATCCTATATTTAAAATATTTAAGTCTAAATATGAACCATTTTAAAGATACACTGCCAGCCAACAAAAAAGTTGCCACCAAAAAAAAAAAGATTACACACTCTATTATTTTGTTGGGCTGTCTTTAACTTTGATTGCAGAACTCATTCGCTGAGGCATTGTTTCGATAAGCTTCTGCAATGTCACAAGATTTATTTCCATCCACTGTTGCAATAATTTTTCACCAAGATCTTGCATTGATGATGGTAGAGTCTGACTGCTGCCCAAAGCCTTCTCCAGCACATCCCAAAGATTCTCAATGGGGTTAAGGTCTGGACTCTGTGGTGGCCAATCTATGTGTAAAAATGAAGTCTCATGCTCCCTGAACCACTCTTTCACAATTTTAGCCCGATGAATCCTGGCATTGTCATCTTGGAATATGCCTGTGCCATCAGGGAAGAAAAAATCCATTGATGGAATAATAATAATTTTTGTCATATATAAAGCGCACTGGACTATAAAATGCATCATCGTGCATGTGCACCTCCCAATTTTTGTAACTTTGCACGGACTGTGCGCACTGCACTCCATTCAAAATGGATGATTTTGGTGCTCTAGCAGAGCTGGTTCACCTGTATTAAATGATCCCTCTATGAGAGATCACAAAGATAATCAAGTGGTTCAAAACTCATGGAAGAGTACTGCACCGGTGTAAGTGACAAGTATAAACGCCTACACACTCGCTCAGGTCCACGCCCTGTGCATGTGACACTACAAAGAGCGACTATAACTGAGCCTTAATGCTGCAAGTGGTGTGGCTTTGTAGTTTACCAAAGTCATACTAAAACATTACAACTTCTTACATATATAAGGCGCTCCAGATTATAAGGCCTACTGTCATTTTTTTGAGAAAATTGAAGGCTTTTAAGTGCGCCTTTTAGTCCGGAAAATATTTTAGTCAGCTGACATCATTCTTTGAACACATACTGTTGCTGAACCTAGATCTGACCAACTGCACCAACCTCAGATCATAGCACTGCCCCCACAGGCTTGTACAGTAGGCACTAGGCATGATGGGTACAACACTTCATCTGCCTTTCTTCTTATCATGATGTGCCCATTACTCTGGAACAAGGTAAATCTGGACTCATCAGACCACATGACCTTCTTTCCAATCTTTATGCGCCCTAGCAAATTGAAGGTTTTTTTTCCGGTTAGCCTCACTGATTAGTGGTTTGCTTAAGGCTACACAGCTGTTCAGTCCCAATCCCTTGAGTTCCCTTCGAATTGTGTGTGTGGAAATGCTCTTACTTTCACTGTTAAACGTAGCCCGGAGTTCTACTGTTGTTTGTCTTCGATTTGATTTCACCAAACTTTTAAGTGATCACAGATCACGATCATTCAGGATTTTTTTCCAGCCACATTTCTTCCTTGAAGACGATGGGTCCCCACTATCCTTCCAGTTTTTTATAATGTAATGGACAGTTAACCCAATTTTAGTAGTTTCTGCTATCTCTTTAGACGTTTTCTCTGTACAGAAATATAAGTGATAATTCATCATTTTAATGTACTGAAGGTTCCTTTATAGTTACAGTTAGTGCTGGGCGATATGGAAAAAATCCTATATCACGATAACGATATATATCACGATATACCCCAATTACGTACGTTGTCAGTTATTCTCTGAAAAATATGAAAAAATAATCTCATTTCTTACCTTTTTCAAGCTTTATTTCAAAGTGACATTTAACTGAACTTTCACAAATGAGATCTGCTGCATTTTAGTGCAGCAATATATATGTACCTGTTACGACGTAACAATATCAAATGACAACAGACTCTATTATCTTCGGCCGGCTATAGTTTCACTTTTCGCAACTTTACCCGGCTCTTTTACAACTTGTTTGACCTTGCACTTTTTGGATTGTTAAATATTATTTTTTGTGGTTTTTCTATAAGTGATAGAAGAGGTTTGTTGTGTTGGCGTCAGATGAGAAAACAGTCTAATAGCAGAGTTAGCATTAGCATTAGCAGAGTTAGCATATTACCTTTTTCTGCTCCGTGTTGGACTTCTTGAACCAAATCACAGATGCCGCCCCTCGTTTTGGTAAAAGTCTTTCTTCTTGGGCTGCCTGCTAGCTGTCTCTACTTGTTGCGACCCCGAGTTTGATGCTTCATGCGTCTCCATCTTTCAGCACTTATGACCGCCGGGCCACACAGAAAGCCGCTGCCGTAAAGCATGTCGTAAAACAGAGGTTCTTCGCAAAATAGTTATTCTTTCTTCTTATTTATCACTTATATAAACTGAATGTATGCAAAGTGACAAAACTAATACATTCGTCGTAGCCTACGTTATGAAATATTTACATGAATCATTGATACAATTTTGATAGAAACGACAGAAACGATAGAGACGATAGAAGAAAAAATATCACGATAGACACTTTTCTATCGTCCCCACGATATGTATCGTTATAGCGCCCAGCACTAGTTACAGTCCAAGGAAGTGTAAAAAGCTAATAAATACATTTTATTTCAGTGCTATGGAGACAGATGATGTTAATTACATTTTCTGTTGTCCATCACCTCAGATTCAGGGTTATATTCCAATATATCATCTTAATGTTTAATTATGTGATGTCTGACTGAGTACTAAACACAAAACTATGCAGTACGCTGCATTTAAGTAGTGTTTGAAATTCAAAAACACCCAGCTGTCCTCTATCCACAATACAGTCTACTATATAGTGACCATAATGGAGTAAGTGAGTGTTATGACCCTGGTCATATAGGCCCTCTTTCAAAGACAGAATCTTGAGACGATCAAAAGCAGCAGGACTGTCATTTTTTTTTATCAAGTTTTCTCCTGTTTTTGTTAGTTAGTGACTCAGGTTTGATGAATGTCTTTTTGTTTATTTTCACCAGGGATATAGACAGCACTTTCTTAAAAAATATAGCAAGTTCTGTGTATTGTTTTGGCCTTAGTTCACCCTATTTGCGTTGTTGTGTATACACTCCTGATCAAAATCTTAAGACCAGTCAAAAAATTGCAAGAATTTGCATTTTGCACTATTGGATCTTAAGAAGGTTCTAAGTAGAGCTTCAGAATGTTAAAAGAAGAAATCAGCATAAGAGACAAAAACTTTTGAGCGGGGAATTAATTGAAAACTGCATTTACACTCAAACATGATTTTTTT
>NC_051452.1:12187202-12210758 GCF_001649575.2 Kryptolebias marmoratus | reverse complement strand
GCAGCGATGGCACGTTGTGAGAGGCCTTGCTTATGCAGCTCAACAATCCTACCACGTTCAAAGTCAGTGAGCTTTTTTGCTTTTGCCATCAGGAGGTCTTGACAGTGTAAAGACTTGACAGAAAATGACATGGAATCCAGATTTTTGCACAGATTTTGGCTTTTAAAGACTATGGTCTTAAACTTTTGATCAGCTGAAAAAACACGTTTGAGTGTAAATGCAGTTTTCAGAAAATTCCCCGCTCAACAGTTCTTGTCTCTTGCACTGATTTTTTCCTTGAACATTGTGAAGCTCTACTTAGAACCTTCTTAAGATCCAATAGTGCAAAATGCAAATTCTTGCAATTTTTTGACTGGTCTTAAGATTTTGATCAGGAGTGTATATATCATTCAGTTTGAAAACAAAATTAACTTCATTTTGGAGACTGTCTTGGTTATTTGTAACAGTGAGGAAACATTTCAAACACAGCCAATGACTCCTAAGATGACATTATATTAGATCAAGAAATTGAAAAAGAAATCCCAGTAGCTTAGTAGGGATTTTTTAAAGATTAAAAGCTTTCAAACATTTTAAAACTGTTCCCACATGAATACATTAAATGTTTTTCAGTATGTATGTAAATGTGTGTGTGGCAACAATATAAAGCTGAACAAAAACTAATCAAAAAAGGTGAATGTAGCTGCTTCTGACCTGATCAATCCCTCTGCCTCTACACTGCAGGAAGATCACTTCCAAGAGTTTAGCTGCGTGACACTTTGCGTCCTCACCTGCATCTACGGTCAGCACCTGCAACAGGTTAGGGTCAAGAAGTTGTTGAACAACACAACTCAGCAGTGTAGCAGGCAACCAAATCAACACGTCCAGCCTGACCTTTTTACACATGTTATAGATGACCTCCAAGTGCTTTGGATTGGACAGGAGCACGTCTGTATCCACAGTAACATAGTTGTGCAATAGAGGCATCATATCTGTAACAAACACAATCTATTATTAAAAAACTTATATATTCCCCACTCCTCCAAAATAGTCAAATATTGTCTTACACTAACAAATAAACCATAAAAGACCAAGCAGAACAACAGTGAACAGTTTTTTGTTGATAGCATGTGATCCACAGGGATGTAAGCTGTGAAACATCTCTGTCCTTCAAAGCACACCTTTGGAATGTGTGTTCAGCTGAAAAGCATGGCACCCCTTGCTCTGTCCCTTGAAAAACTATGTACCCCCTTACAGTTCTCGACATTTTGTCACATTAAACACAACCTTCAAAGTATTTTACTGGGATTTTATGTGACAAAGTAACACAAAGTAGTGTATAAATGTTAAGTGGAAGGAAAATGATACCCAGTTATGGCTACCCTTAAATTTTGGCATAATCAAACAAAGTAATTTCTATGGTAAAACAGTTTACATAGACAGCACTTCCTGTAAGAACTGTAAGAAGTCTAAAAAAACACTGTCAGCCCCTCCTTCTTTCTTCTTCTGTGGTAAAAGAAAGACATCTCTCCCCACCACTGTGCCTGCCTTTTTGTGCCAACCTCTTTCTGCAGCCATTGACATTATCATAATTATTATTTAAAAAAAATTATCATATAACATGATCATTAACACTGTGTTGCACAGCAGTATGAAAGCTTTGTGTCAGTCTGTCACTCAGCAGTTTAATAATGGACACTTAAAAATAAACTGAACCCCAGAGAGCAAATTGCACTGACTGATACAACAGAACAGCAATTTTTCAATTGATCAGAAATTTAAGAAACTATATTTTGTGTTGAGGATGGCATGGCGGTACAGTAGTTAGAGCTCCCAGCCTATCTGTGTGGAGTTTGTATGTTCATGCGTGGGTTTTCTCCAAGTATATACTTATTTTAGACAAACCAACAAAACCATTAATTTTTGGCATGTAGATTCTGTAACTGAAGAACACTTTTGTTCAAACCATTTCAATTTATTGTTAAATCACTATATACCTTGTTGCATTTTTAACCTTTGAAATATAAACCAATACATCTGAAATCCCATAAAGTTAGCAGTTAGAGTTATCTGTAAAATACAATCCAACTCACTTTAAAATTAATTTGTCACCTGGACAACAAGCCAAGGTTAGGATTTCTATTTGTTTTCCTTTTTTGTTGTAAATTGTTCTTTCATTTTGATGAAATTATAGTTTTATAAAAACACAGGTGAAAAAAGTGCACATATCTTTAGTTGACGTCAGAAATGGAGGAAATGCTCTCATTATATTTGTTGGTATTTTTTAAATCACTCACTGCTCAGGTCAAGGCAGACATGTCTGTGTGTGTTCTCTTTTTCGTATAGGCTTCCCGTTTTAAGGCTATCACTAGTGGGTTTAGCCCTTCGCGCAGCACTGAAAACTTTAGTCCACGCCCACCTGGTGTGTGGGCTCCACCCCCGGTCCGTATAAATTACGGTGAGACCGGGCATTTGGCTCCCTTTTTTTTCTTCAGGTACAGCAAAGCACTAAAGAGCGAAGAACAAGAAAGATGTCCAGCACCATCCGCCTGTGCCCGTCCTGCCTGACTGGCTACATCATGGGCTACAACTGGCATGACATCTGCGAGGGATGCCTGGGTCCCCGCCACACCAACCTCACCCTAACTCCCCAGTCCTCCTGCTGTCCCTGTGAGCTCCTCTCTTCCGAGGAGAAGCAGAGACGAGCAGCCTTTTTCAAGGCTAGTGCCGAGGCTGAGGAGGTTTTCCACGAGGCGGAGTATTCGCTGGACGGCGCCATTGCCCTTTTTGACACAGAGCCACGCAGGGAATCGGATGATTCCTCCAGCAGAGGCGATGCTAGCAGCAGCCCCGCTGCTTCTTCCCAGCTAGGGAGCGTGATAGCGGAACCAGGACTGGGTTCCTCCCAAGTCAGCGGCCGCTCCCAGCTGTAGGCGCTCTCCTCCTGGAACTGCCCAGCATAATCCAGGAGGCTGCTAGCGCAAAAGGACCCAGCGTTTCCCCAGAAGCCAGCAGCAGGCGCCGTCCTGGACCAACCAGCCGCTAGGCACACAAAAGGAAGCAGCCAAGGAAATGACTCGTTGGGGGGAATGTGTGTGATTCTGATGTGTGTTTTAAAATAGAACAAAAATATCTCTCAAAGGGCAGATTCTGAACAAATTCCAGCCTGCCTGTCAGATCAACTGATCTCACAGCAGCCCCTCCTCACACATTCCCCACCCAGAACGAGCCGGTAACCTCTAAACAGCTGTTTCGGAGGTACCGCAGCTCAGCAAGTTCCACAAAGCACTCTGTCATATCAGCTAAAACTGATTCTCCTCAGCAGACTGGGTCCGGAAAAATTCCTTGTTTTTTTGCCAGGGCCCGTCTTACTTTCTGCTGCTTCTCCCCACTCACCATGCAGCGGGAGTAAACGTTCTTTGCCACGGCAACAACAACTCCCTCTGAAACCTTGTCTCATTCACTAAAGTGCCGACGTCCCCTCTCAGTGCGCGCCGGCTCACCTCAATACTGATGTGAGCCCGCAGCCTGAGCACAGTACAGAGGCGGACAGACAGGCCTTTCTGTCTGGGCCCCCATGGCGTGAGTGATGAAATGTGTTATGTGCGAGCAGGTGCTTCATGTTTGTGTCTGGATGGACCCAGTGAGACATAGACTACATCCTACTTTGCCTTTAACCCACTAGCGATAGCCTTAAAGGGCGAAGCCTATACGTTGGTTACGTACTGTAACCCCAGATTCTATGAGTATTGGCGCAGCCCTTTAAGCTCTGGGCCTCACTGGTTCCTAAATGGCTGAAGAAAAAAGCAATTTGGGAGCTGAATGCCTGCTCTCACCATAATTTAGACAGACTGGGGGTGGGGCCCACACAGCAGGTGGGCGTGGACTAAAGTTTTCAGTGCTGCGCGCGAAGGAACAAACCCACTGGCGATAGCCTTAAAGGGCTGCGCTTATACTCATAGAATCTGTGGTTACAGTACGTAACCAACATTTGTGTGTGTACTTGTGTTTTTGTCTGTTATCGAAATATCTCATGAACCACTGAACAAAATAATGAAATGATCAGAAATTAGTCATTGAATGTAAATTTACATCAGATCAACTTTTAAAGACAATGGCTGTCTCAGCTAACTGACATTCTTCTTCTTCTTTTGGCTGTTCCTTTGTCAAGGGTCACCACAGTGAGTCATCCTTCTCCATCTAATTCTGTCATCACATCCTCTGTCCTCACTCCAACTACCTCCATGTTCTCTCTAACTGCATCCATATATTTCCTCTTTGTCTTTTTCCTGGCAGCTGCATCTCTAACCTTCTACCTTCTACCAATATACCCACTGTCCCTCTTCTACACATGTCTGTCCTCTCTAACTTTATCTCCCTGTCATTCAACCTTTGCTGTACCTCTGATGACCTCATTCCTAATCCTATCCATCCTTGTCACTCCCAAGAAGAACCTCAACATTTTCAGCTCTGCCACTTCCAGTTCTGTCTCCTGTCTTTTTGTCAGTCCCACTGTCTCCAAACCATACAACATAGCTGGTCTTATCACTGTCTTGTAAACTTTTCCTTTGACCTTTGCTGCCAACCTTTTATCACAAATCACTCCTGAAAATTTTCTCCATCTACTCCACCCTGTCTGGACTCTCTTCTTCTCCTCTTTACCACATTTTTCTGGACAGTGGACCCTAAGTACTTGAAGTCCTGCAACTTTGTAACCTCTGCTTCTTGTAGCCTCACTGTTCCTCCTGCCTCCCTCTCATTCACACACAAGTACTCTGTCTTGCTACGGCTGAGTTTCCTCCCTCCTCTTTCAAGTGCATACCTCCACCTCTCCAAGTTCTCTTCCATCTGTTCCCTGTTCTCACCATGTGGAGGAGAAAAGGTTAACATGGGGTTATGTTTGTGTGTAAGGAGTTGTTATTGCTATTTGTTTTTGCCAGAAGATAGCGTTCCAGAACAGTACTGTATAAGGAAATGTCAGAGAGGATGTTGATGTTATCAAGTTATTTCCAGGAACAGTTTTGGGTTGAGCTGATCCAGTTGGCTGGGCTGTTTCCCCATAATGATGTAGGATGTTATGTAAAGTGTTGATCAATCATTTTATATAAGAAAACCCCACTGGAGCAAACATTTTAGGATTCTGGGGTATTTGTGAAGATGACCAGTTGTGTTTTAATAAAATACCCCGTGTTTGGCTGAAGTGAGTAATCAAGTGTCCACCTCATTATTTCAGTATCAGATGTGCCTTTTTTCACCACAACCACAGATCACAATGTCATCTGCAAACATCATAGTCCAGGGGTGTCAAACTCCAGGCCTCGAGGGCCGCTGTCCTGGAGGTTTTAAGTTTTTCTGCTCTAACACACCAGATTCAAATGGTTTAATTACCTCTTCACCAAATCATCAAGTTCTCCAGGAGCATGGCAACTAATCATCCATTTAAACCAGGTGTTTTAAAGCAAGAACACGTCTAAAACATGCAGGAGAGCAGCCCTCGAGTAATGGAGTTTGACACATGTGTCATAGTCCAAGTGGATTCCTGCCTGATCTCATGTGTTAGTATGTCCATCACCAGGGCTCAAAGCCGATCCTTGATGCAGTCCCACCTCCACATTGAAGCTAACTGTCACTCCTACAGCACACCTCACCACTGTTCTGCTGTCCTCATACATGTCCGGTACCAGTCTAACATACTTCTCTGCCACTCCAGATTTCCTCATATAACACCACAGCTCCTTCATCAGCACCCTGTCATATGCTTTTTCTAAATCCACAAAGACACAATGAAGTTCTTATTGACCCTCTCTGTACTTCTCCATCAACATCCTCAAAGCAGAGATGGCATCTGTGGTGCTCTTTCTTGGCATAAAACCATACTGCTGCTCACAAATTGTCACCTCTTGTCTAAATCTAGCTTTCACAACTCTCTCCCAGATCTTCATTGTGTGGCTCATCAACTTAATTCCCAACTTAATTAATGTAGTTGCTACAACTCTGTACATCACCCTTGTTCTTAAAGATTGGAACCGACACACTTCTCCTCCATTCCTCAGGTATTTTCTCACTCTCAAAAATGCCATTGAATAATTGAGTCAAAAACCTCACTGCCATTTCTCCTGGACATTTCCATACCTCCACTGGTATGTCATCAGGTTTAACTGCCTTCCCCTTCTTCATCCTCTTCAAAGCTTTTTGTACTTCATCCTCACTAATCTTTTCCACTTCCTGGTCCACAGATTCTGTAAGCTCTACTCTTCTTTCCCTTTCATTCTCTTCATTCATCAGCTCCTCAAAGTACTCCTTCCATCTTCTCATCACACTCTCCTCTCTTGTTAGAATATTACCATTTCTATCTTTAAGTCTAACCTGCTGCACATTCTTTCCAGCCTGATCTATCTGTCTTGCCAGTCGATACAAGTCCTTCTCTACCTCCTTAGTGTCCAGCCTATTGTACAACTCATCATATGCCTTTTCTACCTCCCTCTTTGTCCTGCGTTGCATCTCCCTATATTCCTGTTTACTCTCTTCAGTCCTCTCACTGTCAAATTTCTTCCTGGCTAACCTCTTCCTCTGGATAACTTTCTGCACTTCACTATTCCACCACCAGATTTCGTTATTATCTTTTCTCTGTCCAGATGACACACCAAGTAACTTCCTACCTGTCTCTCTAATCACTGTGGCTGTAATAGACCAGTCATCTGGAAGGTCTTTCTTACCACCAAGAGCCTTTAACAGCTCGTTTCAGAACTACTTACACTGTTTATCCTTCCTCAACTTCCACCATTTGGTCCTCTTCTCTGCCTTTACTCTTTTCCTCTTCATCACCATAACACTCATTCTACACACCACTATTCAATGCTGTCTGGCTACACTCTCCCCTGCCACAACCTTACAGTCCACAATCTCCCTCAGGTTACCTTTTCTAAACAGAATGTAGTCTACCTGTGTACTCCTGCCTCCACTCTTGCGTTCCTCCATCTTTTGGAAATAGGTGTTGACTACAGCCATTTCCATCCTCTTGACAAAATCTACCACCATCTGTCCTTCCTGTTTCTTTTCTTTGACATCAAACCTGCTCATCACCTCCTCATCTCCTCTGTTTCCTTCACCAATATGTCCATTCAGATCTGCATTGATAACCACTCTGTCCTGCCTGAGAATACTCACAGCTAATTGACATTAATCAACACAAAAATGGCTATAATTCAGCCAAATGTACTGATATTGAGCTAAAATTTGATGTATTAGTAGCTTCATTACTCATTAACAACACATAGTGTACTGACTGTGAGATCCTACAATATTGAACGAGATCTTGTATAACATTATTATCATCAAGGTTTGACCAAAATGGGACATTTCTCATCATAAGATGATCTTAGTTTAAAACTTTGGCATGAAAGGTGGTGGGTGATATGCATTGCTTCAAAGATTGATAACCTTTTAATTCCCTGTGTTTGTTCTTCTTTACTCAGGTGTTTTTATTTAAATTCATCCTTCAGTGGTCTTCACTTGTAGTACAGCTGCAGCAATACGTCTGAGCTGAGAACATGCTTCATACAGATCCTAATAATGTGATTCCTAGAGGACCAGGCTAGGCTGGACTGACCACACTTCTTCATCAAAGATCTGCAGCAAATATGTTATTCAAAAAAAACCATGATCTAGTCGATGCTTCTATTAAGAAGCTGGAAGTGAAAGATGATTTTCAAGTCCCAAGAATATATCCAGCTGGGACCTGCAAAACTGCTGCATCACCAGACAGCACCAACAAGAAAAACTTAAATGAGCTCCGTCCTGCCAGGTAGCTCTACCATGCCTGCACCTTCACTGGAAGGAGGAAACAGGAATATAAATAGATTCATAGCAACTTGAGTCCTGAGGAAAAATGTCCTTGTCATCTGACTTCAGTCTTGACATCCACAACAGCACACATCATGATCTGGTATTCATCAGAGTCAAACTTTAGCTTAAACAAGTAAGCTTGATATCTTTGCAACTTAAACCCTTCAAAATTACTGTACTTTTTCATGAAAATGGTACATTATCTTAGTTTAAGCAATTGATATGTTTACTGTGTTCCAGTAAAATATAGATTTATGAGACTTGCAAATCATTGCATTGTTTTTATTGACATTTTACAAGTCCCAACTTTTAAAGAATTAGAGTTCAATTTTTGACATTGTGCAGGCACTAAGTGTCATTCTTTACTCTTACTCAACATAATACTTGGATAGACATGTATTTATGTTATTTATTAGAAAAGGGATTTAGTAGTTCAGCCCTTTTGCGTTCTTGGTTTTAACTGCACTCATGAAGCCAGAAATTTTGTGGTGACCTTTGGTTCTGATCTTAGTTTTTCTAAACATTTTAGGAACATTACTAAAACAGCATTTTCTCAAATTAGGAATATTGCCAAAATTAGAGCATTTATCTCTTTAACCGATGCAGAAACTCTTATTCATGCCTTTGTCACCTGCCATCTTGATTATTGTAATTCTTTATTTTCTGGTCTACCCCCAAATTCTCTTCATCTTCTTCAACTAGTACAAAACACTGCAGCAAGAGTTCTCACAAGATCCCATAAATATCAGCACATGGTTTTATGGTCAGGGCTCCTAATTTGTGGAATGCTCTTCATCTAAATATTAAACAGGCCTCTTCATTGTCTTCTTTTAAATCATTAATTAAAACGTACTTGTACAATAAGGCTTTCAATCTCTGAATTTCTTCGTATTTTTATTTTCATTTTGTCTTACATTGTTATGTATTTTAATTGATTTGGTATAATTTTTGTGTTTCTGGTGTCATTTATGATGTTGTTTTAATTCATTAATGTAAAGCACTTTGTAACATCTGTTTAAAAAAGTGCTACACAAAAAAAGTATTATTATTATTATAAAGTTAAAAATAAACTTTCAGCACTGATTGTGACTTCATCATTGGGCTGCTGGAAAGTTTGGATGACAGAAAAAAATATTACTGAAGCTTTTAATAAAATCAATTAAACTTTGTGGAGTGAAAAAGACAAAAAAGTCTAAAATGTGTGCAAGATACCTGTGAAGTAGTCAAAGCAGTCGTGCTGGAAGACCTCATAAAGGACACCCAGGAGCTGCCACATCTGAGGGGAGATGACCTGAGAAGTGAGGCCGAAAGCCAGAGACAGGATCTCCTCGTAGAACTCTGCAGCAAATGAGTCACACACAAATTCACAACGCATTCTGTACAACTTAACCAGCACTTTGAGGGTAAAAAACAATAAAAAAATAAATAAATAGAAAGAATTAAAGGTAAATTTGGTGAAGTAGTTTAGTATCTGTCGAATACCAATTCAAAAACCAGATTAAGTAAAAATTTATTTGTATAGCACATTTCAGCAGCAAAGCATATAAAGTGCTTTACATCATAAAAACATCAGTAAAGTCATTAAAATAATCAAAAACATCATTACAATCATCAAAAACATCATTACAGTCATCAAAAAAAGAAATCATAAAAATCATCGAGCAGATACACTTGATAATCATAAGGAGATGGTCAATATGTAATAAGATTTTGTTCAGAGCAGCTTTTCACCTGAATTTGTTTGCGGACTACTAATCAAAGGCAGCTCTAAACAGGTGAGTTTTCAGCCTTGATTTAAAGGAATTTAGTGTTTCGGCTGTTTTGCAGTTTTCTGGGAGTTTGTTCCAAATTGATGGTGCATAGAAACTGAAAGCTGCTTCTCCATGTTTGGTTCTGGGGATACAAAGTAGACTAGAACCAAAAGACCTGAGTGTTCTGGAGGGTTGATACGATGATAGTAAGTCTTTAATGTATTGTAGTGCTAGATCATTCAGTGATTTATAAACTAGTAGAAGTATTTTAAATGCAACCTCCAGAAGATGGCGCCGGTGTCCATGGCTTGCCGTCTATCTCTGAGATCTTTCTTTTTGTTTGTCCTGTTTTTGATACTATTTATCAAGGATGTTAAGTCATTTTGGTATATGAATGACAGTTTCTGTTGGAACTTCGTGTACCTGTCACCAAGCTAGCCTATTTTAATCATAATGGGTTTAGCAACAAGCTTCCTCCTCTACTGGCTGATGTCCATGTGTTGCAGGCCCCGCTGCAGATGTCGGAGAAAACGCACAGGAAGGCTGGTGAAGCTGAAAACACGTCTTGCACTTTCTCCATTGACCGGATCGGCTCATGGTCTGTCATGGCGTTTTGTGGATCCTGTTGAACCCTGTCTGATTCTACTGGTGGGCTTTGATGTTCGCAGTGGCTCCGCTCGCCGCTGTTTTTCCGGCCTTAGGAGTTGCGGGAGAAACTTAGAAATTCTATGACCTGTGATTTGGGCACCACAATCATCTTTTCCTCTGACGTTTGTCCCTACAAGAATGGCTCTGTTGAACGCTAGATCACTATCTAATAAGACCATTATTCTGAATGAACTTTTTTCCACTCGCGGCTGGGACTTTATGTGTGTGACTGAAACCTGGCTGAGCGTTGGTGAGTCAAGCTGTTTCTCTGATCTTTTACCTGCAGACTGCTCATATTTTAACTATTCAACTCTTTGCGCTGTTGTTTATAGACGTCCGAAATATGACTAACATTTTATTGGGGATTTTTCGGATCTCTTGGCTATGCCAAAGTTGGTGATTTTAATGTTGGTAAATGGTAAATGGCTTGCACTTATATAGCGCTTTATCAAGTCCAAGGACCCCAAAGCGCTTTACACTACAATCATTCACCCATTCATCCACACATTCACACACTTATGGCGGTAAGCTACATTGTAGCCACAGCTGCCCTGGGGCGGGCTGACAGAAGTGAGGCTGCCATCACACCGGCGCCACCGAGCCCTCTGACCACCACCAGTAGGCAAGGCAGGTGAAGTGTCTTGCCCAAGGACACAACGGCTGAGACAGCCGGAGTGCTCGAACCAGCAACCCTCCAATTACAGGACCTCCTGAGCCACTGCCGCCCATGGCCCAATGTTCATGTGTGCTGTCCCACCAAGCCGTTGGTCAAAGATTTTCTTAATCTTTTAGACTCTTTTAATTTTGTTCAGTTCGTGTCAGGTCCAACTCAAGAACATGGTCACACCCTGGACCTTGTGTTGTCCTTTGGTTTACCGATTTTAAACACTGAAATATGTGAGGCTGTGTTTTCTGATCACTGTCCTGTTGTGTTTGAAACCATTTTTCACGTTTGTGATTTTAAACCCTTGATTCCGATACATCGTCGTGTTTTTAATATATCAGCTGTTGAACAGGCTACTGCTGCTTTTAACAAGGTTTTAGAATTTCCTGTTGGTTTAACTACTAATGAAATCACCTCAAATTTTTATCATAAATGTCAAATGGTTCTCAATCTGGTTGCTCCTTTTAAGACCATGAGACCTAAACCAAAGTCTGAACCTTGGTTAAATGATGTTACTCGTTCTGTCAGACAAGAGTGTAGGAAAGCTGAACAAAAATGGAAAAAAGATAAATTACAGGTGTCTTTTGCTATGTTCCGAGAGAGCCTGTGGAGGTATCAAAACACTGTTACGGCTGAAAAAGTCTTTTTTTTTTTCTGGTATTATTGTGAATAATTCTCACAATCCCTGGGTTCTTTTCTCCACCATTAATTCTGTTCTAAATACTCCTCCATCTTCAGGTCTTGAGAGTTCCTCTGAAACTTGTGAAAAGTTCCAACAATTTTTTATTAATTAAATACAAAATCTTAGATCACTAATCCCTCAGCTTTCACACGAACCTTTCACCTTTATTGCAAGTCCCGCTGTCTTTCAACAGTTCAAACTTGTGTGTTATAATCAGCTGGAGAAAATAGTTAATAAACTGAAGAGCATTTCCTGTCCACACGATGTTATTCCAACTCACTTTTTAAAGAACATTTTAAAATCTGTGGGATCTGACATTTTAGAGATTTTTAACAGCAGTCTCAGCTCAGGTGTTGTTCCAGTCTGCTTTAAACATGCCATTGTGCAAGCGTTGCTGAAGAAATCCAATATTGATTCTTCTGTTTTTTCAAATTTTAGGCCTATCTCAAAGCTTCCTTTTTTGTCAAAGGTTTTAGAAAGGATTGTTTTTATTCATCTGCAGTCTTTTTTAAACACTCACAGCATTCTTGAAAAATTTCAATCAGGTTTTAAAACTCTTTTAAAGGTATTTAATGATCTTTAATCAGCTACAGACATAGGAGACTCAGTTATTCTCCTCCTTTTAGATCTGACAGCTGCCTTTGATACAGTTGACCACAGTATTTTGCTCTCCAGACTTGATTTATGCGATATCAAAGGCTCTGCACTGGACTGGTCCAGGTCTTATCTGTCAGATAGGAGTTTCTCTGTAAATATCAGAGAATTTACTTCCCCCTCAGCTCCCGTTACATGTGGAGTACCTCAAGGATCCATTCTTGGACCTCTGTTGTTTTACATTTCCATGTTCCCCTTAGGTTCCATTTTTAGAAAATTTAATATTTCTTTTCATTCTTATGCAGATGATACTCAGATTTACTTACAGTGGAAGCACAATCATCAGTTCTCACTTCAACCACTGTTAGACTGCCTTACTGAGGTAAAAGCTTGGATGGCTTCAAATTTTCTCAACTTCAATGAAAATAAAACTGAAGTTATTTTGTTTGGTTCTAGTGGAAATTGTAGCACATCCCTTGCTGATCTTGGTAGCCTCGAGCAGTTTGTAAAGTCTCACGTAAAAAATCTTGGAGTAATTTTTGATTCCAGTCTTAATTTTGAGAAACAGATTAGTTCTGTTGTTAGAAAGTCCTTTTTTAAAAAGCCTGAACATATCTCTGGCTCCCTGTTTGTTTTAGAATTGATTTTAAAGTTTTATTGTTGACTTATAAGTCCCTAAATGGGCAGGCACCTGCATATTTGTCTGATCTTCTGCAGCCTTGTGTGCCCTCTAGATCACTTAGATCAAGTGCCCATTTGTGCTTAGTTGTCCCAAGATCCAGGCTAGTTCACAGAGGTGATCTGCGTTTTCAGTGGTAGCTTCTAAACTGTGGAATCAGCTGCCCCTTCATATTAGACAGGCTTCAACTCTTGATGATTTTAAATCTCTTCTTAAAACACATTTATATTCATTGGCTTTTAATACAATCTGAAAATTGTAATGTTATTGTTATTAAATTTTGTATAATGTTTATATTGAATGTTTGTGTGTGCAGCACTTTGGTCAACAGCAGTTGTTTTTAAATTTGCTTCATAAATAAATTTGATTTGATTTGATTTGATAAAGTCTATTCTCTGCGCTACAGGGAGCTAGTGTAGGGACTTTAAGACTGGAGTGATGTGCTCTATTTTTCTGGTTTTAGTGATTAGGACATTTATTCTGTATTTAAAGCATTATGTACACTGTAAGAGAAAGCTGTGAGCTACCATCCCTACACTAAGCCATGTGGTAAGGAAGGAAGAACTACCTCACTCGACTAAACCTCACAAACACATTTTTTTTTCATCCAACTCAACATTAAAATATTTCTCTAACAAAGTTTACAAAAAAATCTGGGTATCATGATTGCTGTTGTCCTCTCATCACATCCCAGATTACAGTGGTGGGGGCTATAATCTGTTTTTCGATGCATTGCTATGTGGACCTGACAGGCAAAAAATTGATTATTATTTAATAACAATAGAGGGATACCGAGGCATAAACAGCTCCTCCAGCACTAAAAGCCAGGGTTTGAGTATTTCAGCTTCTATAAAGTTAAAGGGGAAAATGACTTTCACAAAGAGAATATGTTATGTTTAGTTATGTATAGTTATGTTTCCACCCAGAGGAAGAAGAAAAACAGCAAGTGACAACTGCTTTCTCTTAAAAAAAAACTGACAAAGTGATTTTTCAAATGTTAGGCTGCAGTATATAATAAAAACAAATAAAAATTAAAGCTGCAAGCAGCGTTGGGCGGCCCTCGCAGCTCAGCGCCGCTCCGGCCTTGCGACTGCGGGAGATCTGGCGACCGCGGGAGATCTGGCGACCGCGGGAGATCTGGCGACCGCTGGAGATCTGGCAACCGCTGTCTACACTCTTGCACCTTTTCTGCACCGTCCACTAGGTGGCGTTTTCAGCAAATGTCCCAAATTGCCTTCAGTCCGGATCAGTACCAGTTCTGTGCCATGCTGTGAAGTTTGACCTTCCTACGTCAAACGGTTGAAGATTTAGAGCACATGGGCTCTCGTGACCTTGACCTTTGACCTTGTGAACTTTAAGTTAAAAAGGCTGATACTTGACCCATGGGGAGTCTCGTTGTAATCTTTGACCTACCTTTCACCATTTCAGAGTTACAGTCACCCAAAAATCCTTAGTGGGCGGGGCTTAAGTGTTGTAATTAAAGTACCACACTAATGTGTGCAACAGTGCTTACTGGTGATGCACAAAAAATCTCATGCAGATCGGATAAGGTATCAGAGAGATATAACTCTTGGACTATTATAGGGGGCGCACTGGAATCAAATTTCAGGATAATCTTATTGGCCTCTTCAGAGGTTAATAAAGGTCATTCATATCCAGTTTGGTGCAAATCGGATAATGCATGTGTGATTTAGAGTCAACCGTATGCAAACGGCGAGGGATTGGCGTTCGCCATTCTGTCACGCCCACATTATTTAGGCACCAGTCAGTGCTGAGAGAGGGACTCTGCATCATGTTGTTCTGCCATCCGACACAGGTTTAAATTTGTATGAGTGAAAGAAAAAAAAGGACAACCTCCAACAGGAAAACAGGTTACTTCCTGTTGGAAAGGGGCGGGCTAAAGTGATGTCACAAATTGACCACGTTAATGTGATTAGTACTAGTCTGTAATGACACACAGAAAGTTTCATTAATGTATGACCTTTTATGTGGTAGTTATTACACCCTGATGTTTCATGGCGAGTCAACAAATTTTGAGGCTTGGCCACGCCCACATGTTTTGCTGTAGCAAAAAGTTTTTGATAACTTTTGATCTTCAATGTCTCAAGACTGAGCTGAGTGAATCTGATGCCTGTACGTCAAAAGCTGTGGGAGGAGTTTGATCAAATGCGGAGGCTGTCATTGCCCAAAATTGGGTAAAAATCCGAACTTTGATCCAAGATGGCCAACTTCCTGTGAGGTTTGGACCATGGCTCCAAGAGACTTTTTTGTAGGTTCCCTTCAGATACACATGTGTAATGAGTTTCACGATTGTCAGTCAAAGCATGGCTTGAGGCTCCTTCTTTAACTATTTCTAGGGGCCGCTGTGGAGGAATTAGGCCACACCCACCAAATTTTGCACTGCATTCCTATTGGGGGCTGGACTATGATGAACTGTAGTGAGTTTGGTGCAGCTCGGCTGAAATGGAATTTAAAGCTAAATGTATGTCAACGGCGTGTTGTATGACTTTGCCACGCCGCCACGGCCACACCCTCCAGTGAAACCTCTTGGTGCTTTAATGCAAGTAAGACCAACTTGTTATCTGTCGTCTGACACAAGATCAACTTGATTAGGTCAAGGGGGTCAGAGATCCAGCTTTCCAAGTAAAGAAAGTGACTTCCTGTTCTAAGGGGGCGGGGCTTTGATGACGTCAGAATGTGACCCTATAGGATCGTCAGGAATCCAACATGGATGACTCATACCAAAATTGGTGCAATTTGGTCTTTCCATGTGAAAGTTATATCGTCTTGAAATTTATGGCGTGAAGGCGAACTTTGAAGCCTGGCTCCACCCCTTCAGCATGCTTGAAAACTCACCGTTTTGATAACTTTTACTCCCCCATCCTTTAACTGCATACTGACCAAGTTTAAAGTCAATCGCTCAAAATCCTTAGGAGGAATTTGTTAAAGTTTGAGTTGTGCCAAAATCAAAAATGACCAAAAATTGGACTCTGACCCAAAATGGCCGCCTCCCTGTACATTTTAGGGCATACCTCCAAGAGTCTTTTTTTCGTCATTTGGGGTGTTCTACCTATGTGCCATGTTTCCAGACCTCTAGGATTTACGGTTCGTCCCATCTCACATTAGGGGGCGCTGTGGAGCAGTTTGGCCACGTCCATTTTTGATTCCATTAAAATTGTGTTATTTCTCGCGGGGGACAATTTTCGATGAAATTTGGTGACTTTTTGAAAATGTTTAGACCTCCAAATTAGCACTTTTAGAACGCAAAGAATCGTAATAATAAGAAACAGTACAGATACAATAGGCCGTCGCAGCGCTGTCGCTGCTCGGGCCTAAAAATCAGCAATATAGTGGATTTATGTCTTCTAATTTATTCAAAAAAGATTAAAAAACAAAACAAATGGACTTCTATTCTGTAGTTAAAGACGTTTCGCTTCTCATCCAAGGAGCTTTCTCAATTCAGAAATAGAGAGTGTGGAGTTGAGGTTTTTAAAGCTGAGATGTGATGCGAGTTGGATAGCTTGCAAATTGTTCTCACTCTCCTAACAATAAAGGCTCGTTAGGGTCCTTGTTTGTCTGACTCACTGATGGGCCACTCTGGTCACATGAGTGCAGGTGTTGATTGGAGTGAAACTGACTGGGTATCAGGCTTAAAGCTCCATTATATTTTTGAAAGCTGAAATCTGAGACCTCCTCCTCTGTTTAATGTTGGTTTCTCCCTTTTGACATAAATGGCTTCCTTTACCCCCCTCTCAAACCATCTGTCTTCTCGATCCAAAATATGAACATTTTGGTCCTCAAAGGAGTGTCCCCTACCCTTGAGGTGTAGGTGAACCGCTGAGCCTTGTCCTCTTCCGGACAAGACTCAGCAGATGCTGAGTCTTGTTCCTCCTCGAACCACAGTGTTGGTTTATTCTTGTCATTTTAATGGATATGTTATATATATATGCAAAGGAAATAACAAAAACAAATGCTGCAGCTGTGAGTTTTTTTAAAAATGGTGTGTTTCTTGTGAAGGAGATGGTCTTATGATTGATGTCACTTTCTGACCAATCAATGACCTGCAGTTTGCTGACGTCCACTCTTTAGGTCAACTCTGCTCGCTTGGAACCTCAGCCAAGAAGGTTCTAAGGAGTGAAATGAAAGTAGGTGGGATCACCCAATGGAAAGCGTTTAAACCCACGCAGGACATACCCAAGTAGGGCCAAGTCAAGTTCATGGTAAAAGATGATTTGTCTTGTGCAATTTCTGTTAGATGTTTGCATTTCTTTACTAGCAACACAAGGAGAACTGCAGGGTGTGCTGCATGACTGAAACACCAGTACTGTGTTGACGTCATGAGTCACACAGTATTTTCTCAGCCTAACTCAAAAAAGGCAAAGTGAATTAAAATTTATTGCAACTTTTATGTGTAGAGTTAACATCGCATTCAGTAGTTGAAAACTAAGGCCTGTATGTGAACCCTTTGGAGCCACGAAAGAATATGATAATCACAACCATCCCCACACTCTGTTTTTGACCCATTATAAAGCAGTAGAAACACTGAAGAAAGTGGGTCAGATATCTCTAATATCAAGCATTCACTGACACAGAATCTCCTTTAGTTTATGTAGTTCCCAAAATCTTATTTGAATGAAAAGTTTTATTCTGCAGTATAGAGCAAAATATTTTTTTTAGGTCTGAGAGATTATATGCTCAAGATTTTGTTTGAAGTGTGATCATAATCAATAAAGGTTTTATAATCACATCACTGCCCTCTGAATCATAATTTAATCACAAGGTACCTTAAGATTCTCACCCCTGATCAGATGTCTCGAAGTCAGTCAGCTCAAAAATAAATCTGACCACATGTGACTCTGTTTCCCACTCAACTCAAGGTATAGACCATGATGATCTCTCCCCTTGAATTCTGGCATGAATTAGTGGCAGGTCTCTAGCTACAAACAGTGAAACCCCTGCAGAAGGTCCAGAATCCAGTGGCCTCTTGGGTGTACAATTAGCCAAAAAGATGTCAAGTATTTAACATATTGTACCCGTGCTATCATCATACGCCACCATGAAAGGCAGGCGATCATGCAATTTCCTGTCTGCATTAGTTCATTTTTCTGTCTCTTAGCAAAATATCTCATGAACCACAAAACAAATCATAGTGAAACTCTCAAAAAGAGTTAATCAGTTGTACTTACACCTACAACTCACCAATTGCCCCACACACCAAAGCTGAAGTCCATTATCTAAATTACTTCCTGGTTTGACTGGCTGGCTGTGGTGACTCCCAAAAGTTTTAAACTGAAGGTGGTGGCATCACTGCACAACTCAGTTTCGGCTTCCTCAGCAAATTCATTCAGTGCTCAGCACTCACACTGCATTTTCAAAAAAATGGATATTTTTTTAGGGCTAAGTCTCTTACTGTGTAGGGTCTCTTACTAAGCTAAAGCTTGGATGATGTTCCTCACATGTAAGTTGTTTTGAAAAAAGACATCTGATAAAAAATAAAATGTTCATGAAAAGTATCAAATTTATCATTTTTAAGATTTACCGTTTACTGGAAAAGAAGAAAGCCAGATTTCAAATTTTAAAAGGAGGATTTTTGTTAGAGCCACAAAAAGTATATAAAGTTTTTTTTAGTTTTTTCACTTAAGACTTTCATATTGAACCAAGAAGAAATTAAATAGGATGTGCATGCGCTTTAAAACAACACACTACGCCCCCCAAAGAACACACACCTGCCATACCTATGATGGGCTTCTGCAACACTAGGCCGATCACCTGCAAACAGATTCCCTCCAGCTGTAGAGTGATCTAAGAGGTGAAAAATAGAAAAGAATGAAAAAAAAATTACATTCCAAAAGTGTGATGAAAAAAGTCAAATACTTTTATTAAAACAATATGGAGTCACCTATTTTGGAAGATGTTAATTTTGTTGTTTTATTTGTAAAAAAAAAAAAAAAATACAGGTATGGCAAAAAAACTTATCAAACAGCAAAATATTTTTGCTTTTTTGAAACATACCTTTAAATATTGCAATAATTTGTTTTTCCATTTAGGTTTATTAAGAACAGACAGTAATGAGTAAAACTAGTGATGCACAAATGCCACATTTTTTAAAACCAAGTACAAGTACTTACATTTGAGTACTTGCCAATACCGAGTACAGCTACAATTACTAATAATTACACATTTATGAATTACTTTGAAAATGTGTCTGAAAATTTGAGGAGCTTTTCATGTTCACTCCTCAAACAGAGCAGCGCAGAAATGGTCTTTTCTAAAAGCTCTTATTGGTGAGCAGTGAGACGGCCAGGAAGCTCGTGCTCAGATTTGTACATTCCCAGGATCCTTTTCCGCTCAAAAACATATAGTAGCCATTTTTCACTGCTATTAGCAAACTACTTTAACTCCAAGTTTTGTTTTTTGGAATGTTTTGTCAAATTGCTTGTGTTGAAAGTGTAAAAATGTATTCTTGGTTATGCACATTATTTTATTGCCCACCTTTGCTCACACTGTACCCACCTCGGCCTGCTTTGTACCCACCTTGGCAGTTGCCTGCATGTTCACAATTTAATCTATTGAAGAACACTTTTAAAATAGAAACAGGCAGATCTGGGCCAGATTTTTAGTATTATTTACCATCAGTGGGGTTTTTAGATCTGGACATTTGGAGCTCTGGCCTCAAATGTTTTGTGAATAACCCAGAACTCCAGACAGAAAAAATTAAAAATGCAGTTCTGTTCAAAGACAGACATTCAGCTCCTACATAACTGGGCTTTCTTTGCAAGCAACATGCGCGTCAATACACCTGAACTGAGTCTGTGACTCGTGTGTATTTATGCATTGATTGCAGGAGTTGAAGAAAATAAACAAAATCTAAGTTATTTATTAGTATGAAGCAAAGCAAAGTTATAACTTCAGAGGTGTGCTCATTTATGTGGGTCTTTAAACATATTTAAACAAATTTAAACATAGAAATCCTGGATCTTATTTGAACAGGTTACCCACAGCTATTTTTATAAATTAATTTGTCAGTTTTGCCTGTTTTTTTAAAAAAAAAAAGCTTCACTTAATAACTTTGATCGCAACTGCTGCAAAATCAGTCATTTAAGGCTGAAACAATCACAACAAAAGTCTGCAAAATCCTGGAGCATCTGGATTGTGTATTCAAACACCTAAGCAACATGGTTCCAAATAGAGACGGTACAGTGGTACATGTGTGACTCTTATTTAATGAGATACAAACTGGTAGAGATGAAAATATTGGAACGTGAGGTTAGAGTTGGCCAGAAATCTCTGATTTTTAGAGTAGGAATTCTGACTTCAGGAGTGTTCCAGTTGATTTCTTTGACTTGGAATTTTGCCTCTTTGAGGACCATTAGAATAAGCCATTAATTACTTCCTCTTTTTTGCCAGGGGTTGTAAAAGCAGTGTATGTGTTTGTGTGTGTGTGAGGCACCTCTTTGTGATCCTCCATAACAGTAAGGATGGTGTCTATGGTGCTGAGGATGCCAAGAGCCATAACAGTCTTATCCTCATTCTCCTCATACTCCTCACTTTGAAGAACCCTTGTGAAGATCTCAGCCTGTCCAAAACACAAAGTTGTGTCTCCATCTTTTAAGAACAATTTAAACGGACATACATTTCTTCTCTGAAAAAGGTGAAACATAAGTTTAACAGCATCATAACCCCATTAGGAATGGGAAATGGGCTAAAATTTTTTAGTCAGCCATTGTCAGTCCAACAATCAAGGATTGGAGATATACAGTTAGGTCCATAAATATTTGGACAGAGACAACATTTTCCTAATTTTGGTTCTGTAAATTACCACAACAAATTTTGAAAAAAAAAAAAACAAAAAAACAATTGAGATGTAATTAAAGGTCAGATTTTCAGTCAATTGTCCAATTACTTTTGATCCCTTTAAAAACAGAGTGGCACATGTTAAGGAGCTGAAACTCCTACACCCTTCATCTAATTTTAATGTGGATACCCTAAAATAAAACTGGGAGTCTGGACTTATTGTCCATGTCCATTATATAACTATAACTTGAATATGTTTCAGTAAAAAGGTTAAAAAAAACAAAATTTGTTGTCAGTGTCCAAATATTTATGGACCTAACTGTATTTATGTAGCTGTCTTTAACCTGTTTTGTTTCTTCTAAGGAGTAGATCAGGCAATTACTGTTCTCTATACAACTCTGGAAGTCAGTGGTTTATGGCCAAAGAAAAAAAAAAAAAAACAACAACAACAACAACAAAAAACCAACAAAGTTACTGCTTTAAGTTTGCTTTGGTTTTAAACCAAGGAGTTACTCAAAACTTCTGACAAGAAAAAACAGCTCTGGGCTGATATTAGGAGCTACAGGAGGCTTTGTCACGCTGAGAAAGGACATGTGGGCCACTCCGAATTATTATCCTTATTGTGACAACACACAATATTTTTTAAACCTGCATGAAAGATTTTCCAGATGAGCTGTAGTGCACTTTAGAGCAAAAGCAAAAGAGAAGGAAGTGTAGAGAAGGAAAAAGTGTCACCACAAATAATTATCATCAGTTCAGCTAGAAATCTTAACCTGCTGTGCTTCATTGTTTTGGACAAAACCTTTATGGAGCAGTGAATAATAATCAAGCATCCATCTGCGGGGCTTGAAATCATAAGCATGAGCTCTGCAAGGCACAGGTGGAAACTGCCACAGGCAGCTTTTACTGATAATATCATTAAAATAAGTACACTTAAAACAAAAAGTAAAGAAATTTGTGTTTGGTTGATTATTTCTTTGTTGTAACAATGCTTCTTGGCAATAAATCTTATACTATGGGAAAGCCTATTTATTTCCCCTCTAATGATGCCACGTTTGTTGGGAAAATTCTTTTTTGGGATGAGCAGCAGAGTTGAGTACTGTATTTTCCCGTTTATAAGGCGCACCTAAAAGCCTTAAATTTTCTCAAAAATTGTCGGTGCACCTTATAATCCGGGGCGCCTTATGTGTGCACTGAATTCCAAAATCTGTCCCTGACACATGGACGTACGGTAATGTGTACAGTACCGGTACGTACGCTGGCAGCGATAAACCAATCAGAGAACATTATGTAATTTAATACAATTGGGAGCTTGCCATCATTCCGGGAGGATTAAAAAAAGAACTCAAACCGCTGGACGTTGGTGTAAACAGCGCGTTCAAAGTGAAGTCGCGAGTGGCGTGAGAGTGATGGATGACCGACGGCGAACACACGTTTAATAAAAAGGGGGGGGGCAGCGCCAGGTTAGTTACGCCATCATATGTGAATGGATTGTGGATGCCTGGGCTAAGGTATCTGCTTTAACTGTTGTCCGAGCTTTCGTGAAAGCTAACATGATTGCTGAACAGCCCCCTGGCAACGAGACTGACTCCGACAATGATGAGAGGGAACCTAGTATGTTTGATGGCGAAATTGCCCAGCTGTTCAAATCAGACAGAAGATGAGGACTTTGATGGATTTATGGAAGAAGAATGATAAAAAATAGTATGTAAAATAATTGTTACATAGTAGAATAAAGTTCAACCAAATTCACCGTTTTGCTTCCGTGACTTTTTTTCTTTTGTAGACCATATGTTTTAGCATGCGCCTTATAATCCAGTGCACTTTATGTATGGGTTAAGTACAGAAATGGACGCCATAATTGAGACTGCGCCTTATGGTGCTGCGCTATTGAAAAACTTTTTCTGCCAATGACAAACAGCTTATTCTAGTATTCACTTGTGTTTGGTGACGTTTATTAGATTTGCATAACTAAAGTTTGAAGAAACAATACATATTGGAAATTTGGCCAGGACCACAGGCAGGCAATTCATCTTCTCCATTCCAGACTTTGGAGGTAGACTCCTATATACCCTGCTTTATGAGGAAAAACGTTGTCATCCTAGAGGATGGACTTCGGTCCCAGACTGTGAAGATTTAGGAATGCCACTAGTTGCAGAATTTCATCTTGTAGGACACCCATCTCACGGCCCTCATTATATGGCACAGGCCCTATCCAGATAAGTCAAATGTGGCATGCTTGAAACAGACACCAACGGGCCGCTGTAGCAGGGTCCATGCTCACAAATGCCTTTTTGGCACCTGATAGTCAGCACCTGGAGTCTTAGAAGCTCAAAACAAGAGTCAATAGCAGAATAAGCAGTTTGCATTGGCAGAGAAGATTTGGCAAGGGTTTTAAAACTTATACGCAACTGTTCTGCTCAATCTACAAATACATTTTCCTAACATGGCACCATTTAAGGGGAAATAATCAGGCTTTCCAACAGTATAATATTTTTTATGTTTTTTGCCAAAAATGTTGCTAATTTAAACAGTTGGCTTATGCAGATCTTTGCTGAGAAATAGAACAATAGCAGCTCAGCCGACTGGTGTTTTAATATCAGGCTGGACCGACTCCTCCAGTTAGAAGGATGTGAGCATAAACCTTTTTTATTGTTCACCTTCACTTTAAACTAATACTATATTACCTATTTTTTATACATACACACACATTTCATTATACAGTGGGGAGAACAAGTATTTGATACATTGTTGATTTTTCAGGTTTTCCCACTTGCAAAGCTTGTAGATGACTGTAATTTTTATCATAGGTAGTCTTCAACTGTGAGTGATGGAATCTAAAACAAAAATCCAGAAAAATACAATGTATGATTTTTAAATAATTAATTTCCATTTTATTGTGTGAAATAAGTATTTGATGAAC